>NC_054380.1:39459977-39766048 GCF_017654675.1 Xenopus laevis
GGACAGTAAAGACCACATTACTTTTCTTGTGCATAGGTGCTGGGTCTTTTGGGTGTACCCTTTTTTTGTCTCCGGGTGTTGCTGGCTTTAAAAAACACAGTAATGCAAAGTTTGTAGTGATGGGCAAATTTGTCCCATTTTATTGAAAAATGTGTGAATATCCCACGAAATTCTCCAAAAGGCAAAGAATTTGCGAAACGAGAATTTTGACGCCCGCGCCATCTCTGACGCTTGCAATAAAGTCAATGGGAGTCCGAATAATGTTGATGTCGATGGTTTTGACCAGTTTCGCAAATGTATTCGTCGGCTGAAAAACACAGAATTTGCTTGAATTTTCGCCTGGCGAATTTATTCACCCATCATTAAGGGGCAGATTTATCAAAGGTCGGGGTAAATTTTTGAATTAAAAAAATTAGAATTTCGAGCTATTTTTTGTGTACTTCGACTAGGGAATAGTCCAAATTCAAATATCGAAATTTATCATGTGCTGTCGCTTTAAAAATTCGACTTTGACCATTCGCCATCTAAAACCTGCTGATTTGCTGTTATATCCTATGGGGGACCTCCTAGAACCCATTTGGAGTCATTTGGTGGACTTCAAAAAAATCGAAGGTTTTTTTTGGAAAAACTTTGATTTGAATTTGATTGAATGCGCTATTACTTCAATTTGTACGTTTCGAATTCGGCCAAATACGGACCTATTCGATTGAAACAGACCTATTCGGCCAAAAAAAAACTTTGACTTAATTTCGGTTGGTCTTTTTGAATTCAAATTTCGAAGTTTTTCAAATATGAAAATGGATCCTTGATGAATTGAAAATTCTCATTTGTTTTTATGATCCAATCGCACATGGTATGACTATGTTGCTTCACCCACTATGCAATAATTCCAAAGTGTGGGTAGAGAATACCATTAAGCGCAATTTACTACTGCACATGTACCTTGGTGAATAAAGGCACCTGTGCAGCAGTAAATTGCGCCTAATAGCATTCTTTAACCACACTTTGGAATTATTGGATTTGAGCTTTGGATGGAAGCAAGGATTTAAGATACCAAAATAACTTTTTAAAAGGGTAACTATAACAGTATACCTCATTGACCTGCTATGCCTCTCCCTTCTTTTTTTGATTTGGTGTTAAAATTAGGTGTTAGAAAGGTTGGTGCTCCACAGGGACATGGACCCAGCTTGTGATGGTACTGCCACAATTTCATGACAGTGTTGGTTTCTTTTTGAAGGGGAACTATTGCGAAAATGAAAATTGAATATAAACTTAAGCATACTGAAATAGGAAACGTTTCTGAAATAATCAAGTTTATCTTCACTATCCCTCTCTCAGCATCTGTTTCTGTCTTCATGCAGGAGTTGGGTGTCAGATAATTATTGACATATTCAATATTTGAGTGTAAGGTGGCACAGTAGCAACACAAAAGTGTGTAACACCGCCACAAACACGTATATTTTCTTCTTTTATGTATCAATTGTTGAATTAATCATGCTGTATTTCTTCCTTTTAATTTTTATCTCCTTTAACGGACAGCGAGTTTCCATTGCATGGAATGGACACCACGTTTTTTTTTATATGAACATTGTGTGTAGTACCAGAAGATATGCTTAATTGCATTAAGTGGTATTTTGCATTTCACAGTTAGAATTCTCTTGACATCCATAGCTAAGGTGTGACATTTTGTAAGGATAGCCACTGGTATAAAATAAATTGCATTCATCAATTCAAAGTTTTGTCTGCATTTTTTGGTAATGATAGTGCCCTTAATTAGCCTAGTAACTCTGTTATTATTAGAATGGTCAAATATCCTTATTCCATAGGCTTTATCCACTTGATATGTCTGTAACTGGAAAGCACACGACAACTCTTATTTTCACACCTTATAAAAGGAGAGATTGGCATTTGCGAGAGGGAAAACCGGAAAAAAAGTCCTTTGTTCACATGAGCGACAAATACGTTAACAGTGTGAAATGACTGGTGACCCTTTAACCTAGTGTTGCTTGTGTTTCTCTGTGCTGTGTAGGAGATTTGTATTACTGAAAATACAATATTTTAGCAAATTTTAAGATATTTCAAAGATCTGCTTTGTAATATTGTTCGACACTTCTGACAATTTAAATTGTGTGTTGCTTTGATAAATCCCTTTCAAATTACTATATCTTATACAGGTATGGGACCTGTTATTCAGAATGCTCAGGACCTGATGTTTTCTGGATAATTAGACTTTCCATAATTTGGAGCTCCATACCTTAAGTCTTCTAAAAAACCTTTCAGATGTTGATTAAACCCAGTAGGCTGGTTTTGCATCCGATAAGGATTAATTATATCTTAATTTGGATCAAGTACAAGGTACTGTTTTGTTATTACAGTGAAAAAGGGAACCATTTTTAAAAGTTTGAGTTATATGGATGTCTATGGGAGACTTCTGTAATTCAGATCTTTCTAGATAACGGGTTACCGGATAACGGATCCTATATTGTACTGTAAGTATGATTGGACACAAATCCGCAAAACCTTAATCTTACATCCCCTGATCTAAAATTTTCTTTAATTTTACATTTCCCTGATTTTACATTTTCCCAGATTTTACATCATTTTTTTCTGGTCCCCTGAAAAACCTAAAATAGGGGTTCTACTTTAAATGATTTTCCCAAGCGAATATTGTTACCTTCAAAGACATGCATTGGTAAAATTTTATGGAGGGATAATGATAAAGGGAACAAGACATTATTCCCTAAAAATAAACTATATAATATAAGGATTTCGTAAAGGCTTAGGTAAACTCTCCTTGTCTTGAAAAACCACACTAGCACACGAGACTTGTGTCTGCAGGGCAAGCCTTTGCAAAGGTTTTTACTGCGGTGGTGCAAGCATACTTGACAAAGGGGCGGAGCCCCGAAACATTGCACCACCGCAGTAAAAACCTTTGCAAGGGCTTGCCCTGCAGACACAAGTCTTGTGTGCTAGTGTGGTTTTTCGATTTAGTTACTAGGAGGTCACCGCATCCTCCATTCACTGTGCACCGAGCAAAGCTATATACCTGCACAACGGGTGTGCGAGTGTCTACTCCAATTGAAACTCTCCTTGTCTACCATAATTATTTGTACTGTAATAACACCACTTGTGTTCTGGAATAATAAAGGTTGTTGTGAGTTCAGTTATACGATCTAGTTTAAAAATGGCTATAAAGACATTCTAAACCTCTCATCTCACAGACCAGCAGTTTTTCTGTTTCCAGAATCACTCTCCATTCATAGCCTAGTGGCTGTTGGTGATAACTGGTGGTGGTGTTTCTTTCCATTGACAAAGATCTTTGTTTAAATTATATTAGAACTCTCAGGAGCTCTTTCTGCATTTGGGCAAAAATTGTGAGCCAGTGTAAGGAGGGAACAAACAAATGGGACTTGGTCTGCTTTGGAAACGTGATTGGTTAAGCTACCTGACAATCAATTATTTGTCCAATCTACATGATGGCATGACTGCAGGGCTGTAGCTGTGACATATATCATTCATAGTATAGCTTAATTCAGCCTTCTGCTTGCTCTCAATAGAGTTAGGAAATCTTCAGCAGATTTTTCTTTATAATATAGATTTCCCTGAAAGTTTATTTTCATACCAGTTAATATCTCAAACTATTACTAAATTACTGTTGAATAGGGCCTGCATTGCACATTTAGTAAGGGGGTGGCATATCTGATCAAGTGTTATGGCTTTTGGAGAGCTGCATGGCATTAATCAAACATGCTTAAGATGATAATACATTATGCAAAAACAGCAATGTTTCTAAACGACTTAGACTTTCTCAAATCTTGTTGAAAGATATTGGAGATATCAAGTGTTGAAAGAGTCATTTAACAATGATTGAAGATCTTACACGTTGCTAAGAGCTATTTATATCTTTGACTCAGACTATATGACGGCTGCAAGATACATCATACTGTCTGCTGAAATGTGTTTGCTCTCAGTGTACTGCATAAGGATAATTTATTGATTCCATTCCTTCACTTTACCCTGACTCACCTCCAGGATGACCATGTTCTTTTAATGGCAGACTTGCTGAGCTGTGAGTGGCAGGGCAAACATTTCTCATGCAGTATAAGACTTGATATTTTTTATTAAAACTTTAATTTCAACCAAAATATGCAGTACAGATCTGTTTCCATAGTGCAGTATCATTGTTGTCCAATTTGAGTCAAATTGATGAACTGCTACTTCTATATACTTGATCTGTGAATTATTCTGGTGGAAACTGTAACCTTTTTTCAATTTTGGTTATCTAATATTCAGAAATAGAAAAAAGATGGCCAATCCTGTGCAACTCCCTTCTGAGAAATGATATACTTCGGTGGTGGGATGCAGGATGTCTTTTAAACTTGAAATAAATAGTAGCATAACTATGGTGTTCTTTACTACTCCACTCATTAATGGAATGAAGAACGAAGCAACAACATTCATTCCAACATTTTGGCAAGTTTCAAGCCTGTTAGTTTCACATTATTCTCTTCTTCAACATGTAGAATTGCAATTCTAAATTTATTCCAATGATGAATCTCGTTGATCTCAATGAAAGCATCATTAGTACTAAACAATTTTACCTTTACCTTGATCAAGGTTTAGGTTGCTTCAGTCATTCATAAACCCAATAGTGTAGTTATGTCCCATTCCAAAAGATAACTTGTAGTCTAGAACTTAGAACTGACCCCAGTCTGGAATGCCAGGGACCCAGAAGAAAACTTTACCAAATGGCCATTTTTCTTCTTCTGCTCACTCAGGATTTTATTCACCTGTAATATGTTTCGTTAGCGGAAATAACATTCGTAAACACCTTTGCGAATGTTAGCAACCAGATCTGCCACATTTTTGACTGATTAAAACCTCAACGACTTCCTTGCTGTTAAGGATTAGGAAGGGGGCGCTGTGGAGAATGATGGGGAAAGGGCGAGTCCTTGAGGCTGGAGCTGTATGTGCCTAGGGAACACGTAAAGGGAAGGCAGGAACAGGTTGATGAGGGTTAAGAGTCAGACTGAATCAGGTGCAGAGCAGAGCAGGACGGAAAGGATGAAGATCAGGACTGGACTAGGCAGAATGAAGAGGGTGAGGACTCAGGACAGGAACAGACTGAATGGAGCAGGAGTGGAACAGGAACAGACTGGATGGGATAAGATGGTGTGGGCGTAGATCAGATCAAACTGGGGATAGAGAGCAGAAGGAGACGAGAGCAGGAGAGCAGGAAAGGACTGGAGAGGACTGGAGAGCAGGATAACAAGGGAGGACTGGAAAAAGCAGGGCAAGATGCAGAGCGAGATGAAGGGGTACAAGGTACAAGGATGGGTCAGGAAGCAAGAATCGGGAACAGACAAGGCAATATCAGTACAAGTTGAAAGGTACAAGGTAGAATAAGTTAAGGCAAGATCAGGTTTGGAGTGAGGAACAGAGCAAGATACGGAATAGCAAGGAAAGCTGGGCAGGGCAAAGTCAAGACAAGGTTAAAGCAAGGAGAGATCAAGGTTTAAAGCTGAACCAGAGCAGAACTGGAAGGGGAAGGTAAAGCAGAATAAGACAAGACAAGGTTCAGAGCCAGGCAGGACAAGACAGGGAAGAGTTCAGACAAGGAAAGGAAAGGAAGCTAGAACTGAAGCCCTTAACTATGGACAATGCCACACTGCTAGTCTGGGAAACAATGCCCTGGCAAGGTGTGTTTGGAGGGCTGGCCTTAAATAGGGCAGAGTCAGCCCTGATTGGCTGATTGCAACTAATCAGGCAGCAGCTGAGCTGGGGCTGCATAGTACAAACAGGCTGCAGCTGGGCTGGGGCTGGAGAGGTCAATCAGGCTCCAGCTGGGCAGGGGCTGCAGAGGCCAGGTAACATATAGGGAACAACCCTACAGGCTGCTCACCTGGCCAAATGGTTATGGTATTGAGCCAGAAACCCAAAGGTCTTTGGCTCGAATCCCAGCAATACCTAAAGCTGGCCATAGATGTTGAGATTTTTAAAAGATCAGATCCTGATCGTGAGACCACGATCTTCTCAGAACGATCGTACGATCGTACGAATTTACCATCAACTAAAAAGACCAATTTACCAGGAAAACAAAGGGGAGCTGCCTGCTTGGCCCTGCAAACATAGAGAGATTGCACTGGGACCGACAAAGATTTTTTGACCTGGCCGATCAATTTCCCGACAGATGTCGGCTGAAAAATCGTAAGATGTACGATCGTTCGAATACCACTAACCACACGATAATTGGTGGGGCTTCCCTAAAATTGGTCGTTCGGCAAGAAGAATCGTCGCGTCTATGGGGAGCTTTACACTTGCAAAATTTGCAACCAATTTGCTTTTGCAAACGTTCGCATTGTATGTAATAAAATTTGACAATCACAAACCATATTTTGCGACAAAATATTTAACGAAACTCCAGAACAGGTGTGTTAAAGGTATCGCAATATGCAATTCCAATTCACAATTCAATAAAAGCCTAACAAAGAATATTATATTGGGACAGGCACATTTTTATTCGCAATGTTTTGCTCTTTGCAAACTTTATTACATTTCCCCCATAGTCTCCTTATCAAACTTTTCTATACTGTTATCCAGCTTTCGCTCAGTTACTTCTATTTGTTCTCATACAGAAATGGGATGACCAAAATGCAGGCATAGAAGTTACAATGGAATATGAGGGGCCCACTGACACCTGGGACCACCGGGAGTTATCCTGGTGGGCCAGTTCAACACTGACTTGGCCCTCTTAATATAACTGACATTGGGTTTAATATTGCATATAGAGTGCAAGTATGAAGTAAGTGATCTTTTATTTATCGGTAAAGCACATAATGAGGAGGAAGGCATTTCTTTATGCAAGTATAAATTCTATCCATGTATAAGTGCTATCGCTCTGCTGTAATTAAATTATGTAGTGCCAATAGATTCTGTAGAGCTGTGCAGAATGACCATGGGAATAAACCAAGTAATAGACATAATAACAGTTAAAGAGACTGAAACAATAAGGTTTGAAAACTTCCCATGGATGAAAGCTTCTTAATGGCCTATGTAATGGCATGTTATATCAAGAGACCTTCTAGTTCAAATACAATAAAAGAAACAAATAAATTAAGCCTGGCGGGGTAGATTCTGGCTTTAATTAGAGTGCAGTGCTGTCCTTTCTTTGTTGTAAATGTAATTGTGTTCATTTTGCTATGCCCAGGGAATTTACTGTAGATTGGCAGATAAAGGGATGGAACAATAATAAGCACATAGGTCTGTTGACATTAGCAAATTTGCTAGAACTCCACGAGGGAAACCTAAATGCTAATGTTTTCCCTTTAAAGCACATTTGTTTGTATACCTCTCTTGCAATTTATGGTAACTATAAAAATATAAACAATGCCATGCATGGATACCATTCTGTCGTTTTAGTACTGTACATGTCTTTTTGAAGACTGAGATCCTGCAGGTTTTACCTCTGTAAAAAACTAAAGTCTTTTTGTTTTTATAAATTTAGTTTATATAAGTTTAATACATTTTTCAAGATCAAATTTAACATGTAAGTGTTGCAGCCTTTCTTTCCTATGGAATCAAGCGTGCCGGAATCGAAACAGGCAAATAAATAAATGCTTTAAGAATAAGGTTTGATATTAAAAAGTATTTCTAATTGACAAATGGTGTGGGATATTACCTTGATGCTGTATTTACAGTAAAAAGGTAAATAAAAATCCCAGGAGGCAAAAAATGTAGTTGATGTGACTAAAGACTATTTCTAACATTACATATTTCTGTGTCCATTTTAGCTGAGCAGTGGAGTCTCTAAATGGTGACATACTGTATAATGTTTCTGTGGGATGTTAAACCATTGCACAAGGACCTGGGTGCTCCCATTGCTCGGGACCTTGGGTGTTCCGGATAATGGATCTTTCTGTAATTTGGATCTTCATACCTTGAGTCTTCTAGAAAATCTTGTAAACATGAAATAAATCCAATAACCTGGTTTTGCTTCCAATAAAGATTAAGTACAAGGTACTGTTTTATTATTACAGAGAAAAAGGAATTTTTTTTTAAAATTTGGATTATTTGATTATAATGAAGTCAATGGGAGATGACCTTTCCGTAATTGGAGCTTTCTGGATAATGGGTTTCCAGATAACGGATCCCATACTTGTGTGTGTGTATATATATAAATATATATATATATATATATATATATATATATATATATAATTTATTTATATACAGTATATATTTATATACAGTATATAATCTTTATTATTTATTGCACAAGGTTATAGATGTATATACAGGTAAGGCACCTGTTATCTAGAATGCTCAGGAGTTTTCAGAGAAGGGGCCTTTCTGTAATTTGGATCTCTATACTTTGTCTACTAAAAAATCATTAAAACATTTTATGAAAAATAGGAGTCTTTTGTTTCAATAAATAATGTTTTCTCTCTCTCTCTCTCTCTCTCTCTCTCTCTCTCTCTCTCTCTCTCTCTCTCTCTCTCTCTCTCTCTCTCTCTCTCTCTCTCTCTCTCTCTCTCTCTCTCTCTCTCTATATATATATATATATATATATATATATATATATATATATATATATACAGTGTCGGACTGGCCCACAGGGATACCAGGAAAACTCCCGGTGGGCCCAGGTGTCAGTGGGCCCTCCTGCTTCAAAACAATTGGCCTATTTCATGGCCATTACCTATTTCTATGAGAACAAAGAGACTAAATAGATTGAATAATAGATTATAGTATGTAAAGAAAAGAGACTAGCAGAATAGATTTTGCTTGAGGAGAGGAATTATAATAGTACTGAGAGTGGGCCCCTGATCTAAGGTCTTTTGGTGGGCCCCTGGTCTAAGATTTTTGGGTGGGCCCCTGGTGTCCCAGTCCGACACTGTATATATATATATATATCTTAACCATACTTACTGTACTGGTAATGGTACATGGTAAATATTTGATTACTGATAAGCAGTTTTACTTGTTTTATATATATATATATATATATATATATATATATATATATATATATATATATATATATATATATATATATATATATATATATATATATACATATATGTATTTTTATATATGATCAGAAAATATATATATTTGTGTTTGGAACTAACCATCTTCATTAATACTCGAATACTATGGTTTCAGTGTATTTTGATTTGTACATTATATACACAGCCCGACTAGTGTGTATAGTTTAGGGTCATCCAGCTCTTCCTCGACTACAACCCCCCGAAATATCTATAGGCAATTATTGGTTTGATTCTCCAAGTCTCATGAAACACTCCATAATCTGATGTTTCATACAGTTCAGAAAATGAAATACAGATGGAGAATAAACTCTGGCATGTCTTTCTCATTTTCTTGGCCCATAATTGGCCATCAGTCAATTAAATAGCTATAGCCGCCTACTAAACCTTTTTTGGTACCTAATTAACAGACCCAAATGGCTAGTGTATAATCGCAAATGACCCCATTCAATGTAGCATTTGTTTATTTGCAGGACATTTATTTATTTGCAGCTCTGTTCATCAAGCCCATTTTGAAAAATTGGATTTACTGCTTCTTTAAGATATGTATAGAATAACCTGTATTGATTGAAGTACAGCACCACAAGTCTTTTCTATAAATAAAAATGCCTTTATTGGAACATTGGCAGGACCTGAATAACCTGTGCCGTGTTTCAGCAATCCCTGGGAACAATTCCCCCTGCAAAACTTTGTTGCTAAACTGATGCTGATAGAGTAATAAATGTGCATCATTCAGCAAGCCTTTAAAGCAGTTTTTATTTTTTAACAAGCAGCAGTGACTGTTGACATTTCGAAATAAAAACGTACACTTATTTCCAGAAGCATATTGTAACAGTCACACATTTTAACATTCTCTGGCAGCAGGAAAATAAAATCAGCACTGATAAAACTATTTCCCCAGACTGGCTGATAAACAGTACTCTGCTTTCTGTATTTTAGCTTCTGTCAAGTAATGGAAACCATGTGACTGTGTCTTACGAGCAATGCTTGTTTTAGCAAAAATACTACATTCGTATTTCACCGGTGTGCATTTTGTATCAGCCTGCAGATTTTGCAGAAGAAACTGCATTCTATAATATTTTGAGACCTCATTTGCTCTACTTCCTTAATTGCTTTATGGAGAATTCAACTGTTTACCAAAAAAAACCCTACCTCCCCCCCAGCCTAGCTGCCCCCCCCCAGGGAAATGCCCCTAACTTTATACTTACCCCTTCTGCAGATTCAGGCATCGGAGTTCACCACAGCCTTCTTCCGGGTCTTTGGTAAGCTAAGGAGGAGACTGGCGAAACGGCGCATGCGCAGTTGGAACAATTTACCAATTTCTGATACTGCAAATGCGCCTAAATAGTTGGAAATTGCAGAAGAGCCGGACAAAGACACGAAGACCCGGAAGATGGCTGTGGTGAACTCCGATGCCTGAATCTGCACCGAGGGGTAAGTATAAAGTTAGGGGAAATTCCCCGGGGGGCAGCTAGGCTTAGGCCTAGCCAGTAAAACACCTGCCATGGAAATAATTACCCTTTAGAACATTATATATATATATATATATATATATATATATATATATATATATATATATATATATATATATATATATATATATATATATATATATATATACACACACACACACACACACACACACACACACACACACACACACACACACACACACACACACACACACACACACATATATTATATATATATATACAGTGTATCTAAACGTTTAGAAGGTGGAACTAAAAAGTTATATCGACTTTTAGATATCATTTCTGTTATATGTATATATCTATTTTGGTGGTATTTTGTTTAATGAGATGGAAAGAAATCCAGCTACAGTATGTGAAGTATGAGGGTGGAAAGCATTTAGTCACTCTTGGAATGATATGAATGTTTTTCTAGGGAGCTTAAGTAAACATGCATTGAATGGCTTAGAGTGCAGGGTTAACATTTTTTGGGATTGCAGACAGAATTTAGCCAAGTACTTTACAAAATTAATGCAAGGTTATGATCCTGCTACACAACTAAATTGAACTTCAGGAGACTACCAAAGAGAAAATAACTATTTTGTTAACCTTTTTTATGGAGTTTCATATATTTTGCCACAGGACTGTACAATATTGAGAAAACAAAAACATTAAAGCACAAACTTGTACATGTGGAAGAAAGGATCTTGCCCACAAGGCAATATAATCTTAGTATGCAAGGTGTATCATGACGCATTTATAGGAAACATTGTGCCTACAGAAAACAGCTAAAACAGAGGAAATAATTTTGGAGAGATAAAAGTAATAGACATTTGCAAAATTTCTAGTAGCCAAAGGAATTGTTCAAATGTTTGCTTTCAAAAAGGTGACATGTAGATCCTACCTTCTTGTTGTGTTGGACACTTGAAAAAAAACCAGGAGGGCCCCCAGGAACCCAGACCCACTTCTGCTCCTTCCAAAACCCACCCATAACAAGTAAAATGTACGTGTGAGGGGAATGTGGGCCTCGGGTATTGGGTCTGGACACAACTGCAACGGTGGTCCTGAGGGGTATGGGGGCATTATAACTCAACTCATTTACTTAAGTGATAATTTATTTTATTATTATTTATAATAATAATTATTATTATTATTTATGTATATAGAGCTAACATATTATCCATCTCTTTACAGAGATTTTAGATCATTGGTATCAGCCTCAGCCCCAGTGGAGTTTATAATCTAATTCCATATTACATCTATACACATTATGGTCAATTTTTTTAGCCAATTAACCTGCCTGTATTGCTTTGGATGGTTAAGGAAACCGGGTTATGAAGACAACCCTTGCAGGCATAGAAACAACATAAAAACTCCTATCATATATTGCCCTGGCTGGACTAGAACCTACTATAAGATTCAAGGCTGCATTGCTTGCATTCCATCCATTACCCATAAATGTAGAATTGGCCCAGGTACAGTAATCTGTAAAACCCAATAAGAGGTTTGCTTTTTAAACACGTGACTCACCAGTAAATGCTTCCTGCCGAACCTGGGGTTTTTCAGGTAAGGATCTTTCTGTAAGCTCTCCATACCTTTTGTCTACTGAAAATCATTAAAAGATTAAATAAACCCAATCAGATTGCTTTGCCGCCATTATGGATTATTTTAGTTGGGATAAAGTACAAGGTACTTTTTTATTAATACAGGTAAAAAAGGAAATCATTTTTTAAAATGTGTATTATTTGATTTAAATGGAGTCTGCGGGTAATGACCTTCCCATAATTCTGAGCTTTCTAGATAATGGGTTTCCATAAAATGGATTCCATATCTGTAGATATAGGAAGGTGGCAAACATACAGGGCAACTAAACCAACAATATATCACTACTGAGGTACTAGGAAGTTTAAGACTGCTATGCACAGTGTCGATCTGGGGTGTATGGGGCCAACCCAGGCTGTTATATCAGTGCCCCCCATCGAAATTGCTAGGCCTTCTTTATGGCAAGCCCAGCACCGCCCTCTTCCCTCCATTCAAATGCTCGGCGCTCCATAGTTTTCCTTCTCTTTTTGGTTGAGATTGGTGAGGGGGGATGGTAGTATCCACAGGTCCCAGTTAGGGGGCAGACCTGGGTCAGGTCAGTGAAAACTAAGCAGTTTTCCCAGTGTCCAACCCTGGCTATGCATTCATTGTATTGCACGTGTGTCCATGACTTTCTGTAGATTGGAAACTTAGCATTTCTCTGCCTTGTAATGCAAAAGTGATTTTGCTTCCCCTAGCAAAACTGTAGATTATAGTCACCAAAATCAATTGGTGTGTGATTAGTTTTGCTGTACATGTAATTTAATACAGTACTTTTAGTAATGTAAAACAGACACTTAAAATGTATTCAGTAAGATAGGAACATCATTGATACTAGTCTACAGTTGTTCCATAAGAAAAATGTCAAAACATAAGGAAGAAAAAAACAGGTAATTATAGCCGAATGCAACTAAACAAGTGCAGAAATTTTAAAAGTGGTTGAAACTTTTAAATGTAAATGACATTTTAGGAGTAGCCAGAGGTCGCTTTTAATGTTCTTTCAGGCACAATTGTTTTCAATGTTTCCTTCTTCTATTCATTCCTTAAATTCCTCATGTGAAATACAAATCAGGAAACGAAATGACTGCACAAAAAGATTTGATCTTTTCTAGCCTGAAAACCAATCTCCAATGTTGAAGCCATTGAATTAGTTGAGCAGAAGTTGTCTAACAATGGAGTCTGGCTAAAGCGGGTGTCGGTTAACTTTAAGGTCATTGGTGCCATAGGTACGCATGATTTAGCACAATTATACCCTTCTTTAATCCTCCATACATCCCACACGCTCAACCCTAACATTTGTCATTCTGGTTGACTTGCCTGGATGCTGTTAAATGCAGTGGATGTGGTGAGATAAACTTTTCAAGTCACTGACTGAAATGTGCCTGACTGGGTCATGAACAAAATCAGCGGTTTCCCAAGCTACTAAAGCAGAAATTGAAACACTAAATAAAATAAAGGAGAGAGAAAGTGAGCACAACACTGTAATTGATAGTATTTAGAATATTTTTAGACATAAAAAAGATGTTGTAATTGGGTTTAACTGGTGAACCTCTGGTTAAACCTAAGGTTTTAGACCTTAGGTCTGGTTTGCTTCTGCCATCTTATGACTAAGTTACATCACTTAAAATGGCAACATACCCCCTTGTTCAGCATGAATGAAATGTTAAAGGGGTGGTTCATTTTAGTAAGAGAGCAGGTCCATCTTGCTACTGTATATATATATATATATATATATATATATATATATATATATATATATATATATATATATATATATATATATATATATATATATATATATATATATATATATATATATATATATATATATATATCAGGGATGCACCGAATCCGAATCCTTAAAATCATGTTACTTTTCGTCACAAAACAAGGAAGGTAAAAAAAATTTTGCCGCACATTCAAATTAGGGTTCGGATTCAGTTCGGTATTCACCCGAATCCAAAAAAGTGGATAAGGTGCATCCCCAATATACTGTAAATATATATATATATATATATATATAACCAAAGGAATGGTTCACTCCGTAGACAAAATTAATACCTGGGTGCCAGCATGGGAAATAAGCAGTGAAAAAGGATTGCGGCACTCACAGGGTTTTAGTGAAAAAACAAAAAATGTTTTATTATTAAGCCTCAACATTTCGATCCCCCACAGGGGTCTTCATCAGGAGAAAAAACAAACAAACATCCAGCACCCACAACCCCCCAGAGGTAATAAAGCCTTGAAATGGCGCCAAAATCTGTTGCTAGGCAGCCATACAGGTGTTAGTGAAAGTGCTCAAATCTATTAGCCAGTGATATAATCTAAAAGGCACATGGGGAAAGGTATAACAGCAGGGTGAAACGCACAATTTCTTTAAGAGAAAAAGAAAACAAGAGCGCAGTACTGTGAGTGCACAGTGTCAGTATGAAGGCCACTCCCCCAACTCCTGTTCTAACTGTCAGTGCGTGTCAAAGGCGAGCCTGGCGACCTATCACTGAGCAGCGGTGGGTGTATACTAAGCTTCTACCGGGTCTCTGTACTTCTGCATTATCAGTGAGCATGCTGATTGCGGCACTCACAGGGTTTTAGTGAAAAAACAAAAACACTTTTTGTTTTTTTCACTAAAACCCTGTGAGTGCCGCAATCCTTTTTCACTATATATATATATATATATATATATATATATATATATATATATATATATATATATATATATATATATATATATATATATATATATATATATATATATAAAATATGTATTTGTAAATAAATATATAACACAATTCACAATTTCACAGATATCTGTCGTCATGTTAGAAAATGTAGTTGTACAAGGACCACATTGGCAAAATCTTGTAAACAATCGAAAGCGGAGAACAGAGGAACAAACTTGCAGAATAACTGCTAAAGTGCAATTTTATTATAGTCCACACAACATGTTTCGGGCCTCACAGGCCCTTTTTCAAGTGTGAAGTGCCAGTGCAAAGTACAACATTATATAACCACACCTGGGGGTGTGTCACCCCGCCCCCACCCATCATAGAGGTTTAACAATAAATATAAATATAAATATAAAAACATGTAATACATGTTAAGGTGGCAATATGTATGTGCAAGCGGTGAAAAGTGTCGACTGTGTTCTAAAAGTCCAAGATAAGAATCTCAACGTGAACCTAAAATGTAACAATAAAATGTAACAATAAAACAAACATTGTTAACACCAAAATTGGATATAATTCCATATATATAAAAGTGGATATATTTCCATATATAAAAACACTTGAAATAGTTTGTTAGAACTGCTAATAAAGCCTACTAACAGGGCAAGCAATGCTAAACATGTATTAATCATAGGCTATCGGTGCTAACTCATTAATATATATATTAAAGTATTCAGCTCTTACCCACAGTAGAAATGTAGGTTTTTCTCAAAATCTGGAATGAGAGAAATATACAAATGGCAGTTAATACAGAAATGGAGATAAGCTCCAATAATCATTCAGGCCCATAGGTGTCATAGTATTTAACTTTTTTATCCAAAGTGCTTCACGCTGCAGAAGCAATTTAGAGAGGTTGCCCCCTCTTTTAGGTCTTTTTACCTGTTCGAGCACCAACCATTTTAATTGTATGAGACTGTGTCCGTGGGATGTAAAGTGTCTAGATACAGGGGTATCTGACTGTGTGCCAACTTTATAATTCCTAATATTGCCTCTGTGTTCTTTTATACGTTCTTTCACAGACCTACTCGTTTGGCCCACATAGGCTAACCCACAAGGGCATTTTAGCATGTAGATCACATTTTTGGTCTCGCAAGTACAAAAATCCTTTAGCCGAATGATATTCCCTTTTGTCGGATGATTTACTGTGTCCCCTTTTATAATAGAACTGCAGCATATGCAATTCAGGCAGGCATAAGTGCCTTTTTTAGGTGGTCCCCAGAACATTGTGTTTGATTGTTTCTGGGTAACATCAGAGGGACAGAGACAGTCTCTAAGGCTACGTCCTCTAGTATAGCTAAAGAGCGGAGGTTGTTTAAACAGTGAGCCATATGTCGTATCTTGTTGTAAGATCGGCCAATACTGTCTAACGATTTGTTCAATTTTTTTGCTTTGTCTACCAAATTTAGACACAAAGGGAATTCTCTGAATTTGATTAGATCTATTTTTTTCTTTCCTTTTTAAGAGTTCTTGTCTGTCCTGTTTGCTTACTAGAGTCTCTATTGCTTGAAGTTTTGGTGTATAATATCCTCGTTGTGAGAATTTTTTTGTAAGCAAATTAGCCGCTGATTTGTATTGTGTATCAGTCGATGCAATGCGGCGTGCACGTAAATATTGGCTTTTTGGTATGGCATTCATGGTATGGGGGTTATGGTAGCTAGAAGAGAGTAAAAGTGTGTTACGGTCTGTGGGTTTAGAATACATCTCAGTTATGATGCTATTACCACAGATACCTAATTTTACATCCAAAAAGTTAAGTGATGTATTCGACCATTCCCCAGTGAATTTTATCGTCGGATGGTAAGAATTGGCTTCAATAAGCAGATTTTTGAAGGTATCTTCGGTACCTTGCCAAATAATGAGTATGTCATCCACATACCGCCAATATTTCAAAATGTGCCCCTTGAACTTACCCTGCAAAAAAATTTTTTGTTCAAGATGGTGAACAAAAATGTTGGCAAACGAAGGGGCCACCGACGCACCCATCGACGTACCCTGGCGTTGCCAGTAGTACTTGTCATTGAACTTAAAGTAGTTCCTATGCAGAACTAAAGTCAGACAATCTATAAGGAAATAGATAAGGTGATGTTGGATATTCGTCTCCAGTAAGGTTTCTTCAACATAGGCAATTCCCTCGTTTTGGGGTATGGCAGTATATAGACTTTGTATGTCTATACTGCAAAGGCTTACGTCCGGGCTAGTTAGGGTCAGATCTTGTAATTGTCTGAGTAGGTCAGTCGTGTCAGTTAGACATGTAGGTATATTTTGTACTAAGGGCTGCAGATACCGATCTACAAATTTTGAAAGAGGTTCCAAAATGGAACCTATACCCGATATAATAGGGCGCCCTGGTGGGTCAGTCAGTGTCTTGTGAATTTTTGGGAGTAGATAGAGAACAGGTGTACGGGGATAGTCGGTGATTAAAAAATCTTTTGTGGTTGAGTTTATGATCCCACTTTCCCATGCGGCTAATACCAGACTATCTACTTCCCGTTTTATAGACCAGACTGGATCGGTAGGGGTGACCTCATAGTGTTCCACTACAGACAATTGTCTGTTTGCTTCCTGCATATATTGACATGTGTCCATTATGACAATTGCACCCCCTTTATCGGCTGGCTTTATTACAATATCAATATTGTTAGTCAATGAGTGTAGGGCCTCTTTTTCTTTTTTTGTAAGGTTAGCCAATGATCTAGTGTTACCCCTAACGTCCCATATTTTTTGGACCTCCTGTTTAATCCAGTCTGGTCTATAAAACGGGAAGTAGATAGTCTGGTATTAGCCGCATGGGAAAGTGGGATCATAAACTCAACCACAAAAGATTTTTTAATCACCGACTATCCCCGTACACCTGTTCTCTATCTACTCCCAAAAATTCACAAGACACTGACTGACCCACCAGGGCGCCCTATTATATCGGGTATAGGTTCCATTTTGGAACCTCTTTCAAAATTTGTAGATCGGTATCTGCAGCCCTTAGTACAAAATATACCTACATGTCTAACTGACACGACTGACCTACTCAGACAATTACAAGATCTGACCCTAACTAGCCCGGACGTAAGCCTTTGCAGTATAGACATACAAAGTCCATATACTGCCATACCCCAAAACGAGGGAATTGCCTATGTTGAAGAAACCTTACTGGAGACGAATATCCAACATCACCTTATCTATTTCCTTATAGATTGTCTGACTTTAGTTCTGCATAGGAACTACTTTAAGTTCAATGACAAGTACTACTGGCAACGCCAGGGTACGTCGATGGGTGCGTCGGTGGCCCCTTCGTTTGCCAACATTTTTGTTCACCATCTTGAACAAAAAATTTTTTTGCAGGGTAAGTTCAAGGGGCACATTTTGAAATATTGGCGGTATGTGGATGACATACTCATTATTTGGCAAGGTACCGAAGATACCTTCAAAAATCTGCTTATTGAAGCCAATTCTTACCATCCGACGATAAAATTCACTGGGGAATGGTCGAATACATCACTTAACTTTTTGGATGTAAAATTAGGTATCTGTGGTAATAGCATCATAACTGAGATGTATTCTAAACCCACAGACCGTAACACACTTTTACTCTCTTCTAGCTACCATAACCCCCATACCATGAATGCCATACCAAAAAGCCAATATTTACGTGCACGCCGCATTGCATCGACTGATACACAATACAAATCAGCGGCTAATTTGCTTACAAAAAAATTCTCACAACGAGGATATTATACACCAAAACTTCAAGCAATAGAGACTCTAGTAAGCAAACAGGACAGACAAGAACTCTTAAAAAGGAAAGAAAAAAATAGATCTAATCAAATTCAGAGAATTCCCTTTGTGTCTAAATTTGGTAGACAAAGCAAAAAAATTGAACAAATCGTTAGACAGTATTGGCCGATCTTACAACAAGATACGACATATGGCTCACTGTTTAAACAACCTCCGCTCTTTAGCTATACTAGAGGACGTAGCCTTAGAGACTGTCTCTGTCCCTCTGATGTTACCCAGAAACAATCAAACACAATGTTCTGGGGACCACCTAAAAAAGGCACTTATGCCTGCCTGAATTGCATATGCTGCAGTTCTATTATAAAAGGGGACACAGTAAATCATCCGACAAAAGGGAATATCATTCGGCTAAAGGATTTTTGTACTTGCGAGACCAAAAATGTGATCTACATGCTAAAATGCCCTTGTGGGTTAGCCTATGTGGGCCAAACGAGTAGGTCTGTGAAAGAACGTATAAAAGAACACAGAGGCAATATTAGGAATTATAAAGTTGGCACACAGTCAGATACCCCTGTATCTAGACACTTTACATCCCACGGACACAGTCTCATACAATTAAAATGGTTGGTGCTCGAACAGGTAAAAAGACCTAAAAGAGGGGGCAACCTCTCTAAATTGCTTCTGCAGCGTGAAGCACTTTGGATAAAAAAGTTAAATACTATGACACCTATGGGCCTGAATGATTATTGGAGCTTATCTCCATTTCTGTATTAACTGCCATTTGTATATTTCTCTCATTCCAGATTTTGAGAAAAACCTACATTTCTACTGTGGGTAAGAGCTGAATACTTTAATATATATATTAATGAGTTAGCACCGATAGCCTATGATTAATACATGTTTAGCATTGCTTGCCCTGTTAGTAGGCTTTATTAGCAGTTCTAACAAACTATTTCAAGTGTTTTTATATATGGAAATATATCCACTTTTATATATATGGAATTATATCCAATTTTGGTGTTAACAATGTTTGTTTTATTGTTACATTTTATTGTTACATTTTAGGTTCACGTTGAGATTCTTATCTTGGACTTTTAGAACACAGTCGACACTTTTCACCGCTTGCACATACATATTGCCACCTTAACATGTATTACATGTTTTTATATTTATATTTATATTTATTGTTAAACCTCTATGATGGGTGGGGGCGGGGTGACACACCCCCAGGTGTGGTTATATAATGTTGTACTTTGCACTGGCACTTCACACTTGAAAAAGGGCCTGTGAGGCCCGAAACATGTTGTGTGGACTATAATAAAATTGCACTTTAGCAGTTATTCTGCAAGTTTGTTCCTCTGTTCTCCGCTTTCGATTGTTTACAAGATTTGAGGTGTGTGGACGGAGCACCTGTGAGACAGCGGGACTGGCCACATTGCTGCTTTCCACGTGTATTAAAGACAAAGTGAAGGACACATTGGCAAAATGCTATGATCCTCTCCTGACTGATCTCCATCAGCTGAATTTATCCTACAGAGTGGGTGGCCAAATCATGCAAAGATCCACTCATATGGGTACCGTGCTAGCTGCTGCCCAATATTCCAGGTGTCAGTTTCACTTAAGTACAGACATATATCTTTTCTTATTATACATTTTGATGTGGTTTTGGTTGAGAGGGTGTATAGTAAATTTGGAAAGATACTTAAGGAGATTGATTGCTGAGGTCAAAAGTGATTTGCATCAGTGGAGAGGAATTATAAATGTTTAGCCACATGTTAAGGTTGAGATAGCAAAAGAATATTAATAAGCCTATAATAAGCAACTGGGGCCAGATATCACTGAATAAGAAAAACATATCTCCTAATTCAGTTTCAGATTTAAAACTGCCATATTGAACAGCCCAGATTGGTGTGACAAACCATAAAAAAAGTTCTCATTCAGCTGGATAAAGATTTCCATATGAGTATACGAGTATGATGAGGGAGGAATGTATGTCAAACAACTGACTCTTGAGAAATTGCAAGAGCGTTTGAGGGTTAAGGGAAAAGAAGCTGTTTTTTGTACATTAATGTAACCCTTTGTTAATGTTAATGTAACTCTTTGTTGCAATTTTGACTTGCGCACTTCCCGTTTTAACATAAAATGGACTGATGAGCTGTTCCCAAAGCAACATAGATGCTTAGGTGGTTTAACAAATAGGAATATTCCTTGGATTTTACCAACACAAGTTGTTAGATACTTAAGTTACATGTTCTCTAAAGTACAGATCAGATCAAAACTGCATAGCTAGCAGAAACATCTGTAAACAACTCATTTGTGTAGTTTAAAGAGTCTGGCATGATGAGTAGGGGCACGTTGTTATTATTACTATTATTATGGTTGGCATATATAATAATGATGATGATAGTAAATGTGTGGAATGAGAAGAGCTGGGGTGGTAGCGAAGGTTTGGGACAGTTGGTATGGGATTGTGTGTATGATAAATTTTCAATAATTTCAGTAGATTTATATAAGATTAGTGGTATAACTACCAGGGGAGCAGGGGGTGCAACTGCAGCCATACCACACCCATGTCAGGCTTGCTGGGGATATCAGGGTGAAGATGACGGGTATACCCATGTGTCCTGAAGGGGGGGGGCTCAGTGCGGTGCCAAGGTTTAAAATTTTGCTCCTGGGTTTGTAAGGATGCAACTGGATAGAAATGCCTGGTTGTGCACAATACATTTAAATGCAAAAAAAAAAAAAGATAAAATATGTGCTAGAATCATGAAATGCTTTACTTTCTGAAATATTTGTGTAGACTTGTTAATTAGTTACTCTATAAAGTAAAAACCTTATTATGTCATTGCATGGTTCTCTGTTAAATATTATCAAATGGTTTGTGAAATTTATTTTGATACCTTATTTCGCTTCATGCTGCGCTCTGCCTTTATTAAATGAAATATTTAGCCTATGACCGGTTGCCAGGTTGCCTGGTGTCCCGCTAATTTATTGTTTTGCCAGCATTATACAGTTGAATGCATTCTTAATCTGAGTTGTTTTAGGCAATGTGAGGTTTAGGTTAACATATATGAAAACAATAACCCGCTAAAACACTTTTGGCTGAAATCCAAGGGTTAATTCCACTCAGTAGTTAGGAAATTCCTTTATCCGCCACATTGAAATAATTGAGTCAGTACTAGGACTGTAGGAATGTGGACACAGTGACATTATTCTTATCACAGAGAGAAAAGTAATGGATCTGTTTGACGTGTGACCTGGAGCCAGCTGCTTTATCTCCCTGTGCTTTTCATACAGAATTAGATTCATTGTGAACTGACAATCCATGCCCTGAAAAAGCCTTTTTATTCTGATACCTCTGACACCAGGGGATAAATAGAGTCACACTGTGTCACCCGGAGCAGGTCTTGAACCTTGGCCTTGATATTTCCCTGTAAACTCTTCCTTTTTCCTAACATTCTTGACTCCTAAATACTCTGCACACTTTTGGCTTCCACGCTAAGAGTTAACTGAGGATAAGGCAAACTTATAGTTGTAATGATAGAAAGAGAGATGTGTACATTTAAGTGCTCACCTTATTGCAACAACTGGCTTATCCTCTAGATAACAAGAGATAATTTATATGAAATTGCAATATACCATTCTCTGTATAAATGGAGAGCAATGAAACATTTCCCCACAAGATGGTTGAGTGAGTGTTAAAGCAAAGTGAGCCATAATGAACAGTAACCAGTTTGTAAAGCCTTTTCCTTGAAGGTACCAATTATTTTAATGGCTCCTTATTATTTTGTCTGGCCTAAGGGACTTGTAGTCAATCTATTAGTCTAAGATTGGAATCAAGCGAGATTCAAATTGTTTAATGGCTCATTAAAAGTTCACAGTACTGACATTGCTTTTCACTAGGTCTAAAAGCCACCACAAGCAAATATATATATATATATATATATATATATATATATATATATATATATATACACACACAGTACACAGGGTAGCCAGCACTCACGAATAAAGGTTTAACTTGACTTGATGCAGTATACAAAAAGTCAAATTGATATCAAGCAATAAAGATCCGCACTCTCAGGACTAGTGATGGGCGAATTTGCGAAAATTCGCGAAACGGAACAGAACGTTTTTGACGCCGGCGTCCGTTTTTTCGGGAAAAAAACTTTTTGCCGCCGCCAAATTTTTGCCGCGAATTTTGCGGACGCTTCACTAATTTATTCGCTGGCGGAGAATCGCGCAAATTCGCCGCAAATTCACGCCTGGCGAATAAATTCGCCCATCACTACTCAGGACTTATATTAATCTAAAAAGTTTGGATCAAGAATTCGGATATTTTTTGCTTGATATATATATATATATATACATATATATATATATATATATATATATATATATATATACTGTATCTCAATTTGGTGTGGTCTGCACTTGGTTTAGCCCTAAAATCCGTGTTTTCGGGCAAAAACTCAGCAATTCGGTACAAAGCCCAAAAAAATTTGAGCAATTTTGGTTTTCTCTCTATTTTATCTAATTTTTCTGTGATCTGAGTTTTTCCTTGATCCGATTTTTTTAAATTAATAAGCTAAAATCGGGCATGGGAGTTTGGTCGTGGTTATAAAATATGAGATAAATTCAGATGATAAATGAGGCAATCAAGTAAGTTGGAAAGTATAGTATGTGATATATGGAAATGTTTGCATTTAGCCACAATTTAATAGTAATTATTAGGCTTTGCAAGTATTTTGAGAAAAATACCTTCTTTTTGACATGAAATCATTAAGTTGGGCTTATGTAAAAAGGTGCACATACACCAGCTGAACTGCCTAAAACAAATATACATTTATGTTTTTTACACAGCCATACATCATTCCTCTGAATTGGAAGCTGTAATATTGCATCTGACTGTGTATAACTATAACCATTACCATTATACGTGAATTATACATTTATGAAAGGTGTGGCACAAAATGCTCTCTTTCGATTGAAACTCCGGATAAGTTACAATGCCTCCCGGGAAGTTATGGTCCAGCATTGGTTATTATGCAGTGGCTCCAGAGTGCAAGGGACATAAAGCTGGCTTAATATATTCGTCATGCCATACTTTATGTGTCTGCCTAGAACTAGGGATGTAGCGAACGGCGGAAAAAATGTTCGCAAACATATTCGCGAACTTGCGTCAAAAATGCGAACGGTTCGCGAACGTCGCGAACCCCATAGACTTCAATGGGAAGGCGAATTTTAAAAGCTAGAAAAGACATTTCTGGCCAGAAAAATGATTTTAAAGTTGTTTAAAGGGTGCAACGACCTGGACAGTGGCATGCCAGAGGGGGATCAAGGGCAAAAATGTATCTGAAAAATACATTGTTGACACAGCGCTGCGTTTTGTGCTGTAAAGGGCAGAAATCACACTACGTCACTCAGGTGATGTTTCTGGACACGGAATGTGAAAAAGCTCATACAGCTAGGTGGCACTTGGTTAAAGACTGGGCAAACAATGCCTGCAAGGGCAACGTATACAGTAGTGGGTACAGAATTTATTATTGCTGCTGTAAAACCATCACTCAGGTGATGTTTACGGACACGGAATTATTATTGTTATTTAGACAGAATGTGAAAAAGCTCACACAGCTAGGTGGCACTTGCATACCTCCCAACTGTCCCTCTTTTGACCACTCAACCCCCTGTCCCTCTTTTGTACTGGAAAGTCCCTCTTTTCTCTGAACTGAACAGCCAGAAAAAAAACAGTTTCTAACTTAATTAGCTTTTGGCAGAGAGCTCAGAACAGCTAACAGGTGCAAATAAGATACTTTGTAACAATTTTGACTCTGGTTGGTGCTGGTAGTGGTGAACTACTAGGAGGAGCAGCACACCAGTCCCTCTTTTCTCTGAACTGAACAGCCAGAAAAAAAACAGTTTCTAACTTAATTAGCTTTTGGCAGAGAGCTCAGAACAGCTAACAGGTGCAAATAAGATACTTTGTAACAATTTTGACTCTGGTTGGTGCTGGTAGTGGTGAACTACTAGGAGGAGCAGCACACCAGTCCCACTCCCCAACACAGCTAGACTAATAGCACTGGGCTCTTATAGTAGCAAAGTAAAAAAACAAAAAAGAAAATAAAAGCAAGGACTATTGGGTTATTACAGCAGTCAGCAGATGAGATTAGAAGCAGTGCCCACAGCAGCTACATACAGAGCACTGCAGTAGAAGGTAGATTACTAGTCAGCAAAGCTAACTAACCTAAACTCACTGTCCCTCAAATCCCTGCAGAGTTCTGTCCCTACAATACAGAGCAGTATCAAGTAGATTACTAGCCAGCAAAGTTACTATCAACTGTCCCTCAAATCACTAAACAGCTCTCTCCCTACACTAGCTCTTCCAAGCACACACAGGCAGAATGAA
Organism: Xenopus laevis; assembly: GCF_017654675.1. Classification (NCBI taxonomy): domain Eukaryota; kingdom Metazoa; phylum Chordata; class Amphibia; order Anura; family Pipidae; genus Xenopus; species Xenopus laevis. Next base: position 39,484,936 of record NC_054380.1, read on the forward strand.
AAAACGCTGCAGGGCTTCAGTTTATATATGGAAGGGGAGTGGTCCAGGGGGTGTGGGGGTGGTCCAGGAGGGAGAGCTTCCTGATTGGCTGCCATGTATCTGCTGCTCTGGGGTGAGAGGGCAAAAATAAGCGCCAGCTAAGGCGAACCCAAATTGGCGACGTTCGCGAACATTCGGCGGACGCGAACGGTCGATGTTCGCGCGAATTAGTTCGCGGGCGAACAGTCCGCGACATCCCTACCTAGAACAGGGGTAGGCAACCCGCGGCTCCGGAGCCTCATCTGGCTCTTCATCCTGCTTGCTGCGGCTCGGTCTTGCAGCTTTGCCTGTCACATCGTCTATACAACCCTCGCACCTGCTGGCGGCCTCTTGAGTGTGCGATCGCGGTAAGCTAACGGTTAGCTTACCATGGTCGCACACTTAGGAAGCCGCAAGCAGGTGCGAGGGCTGTATTTCATATTAAAATGTTTATAAGCTGTGTTATGTTTTGCGGCTCTTTAGTGTTGTGGAAGAGGGGGCAATATGGCTCTTTTGATAAAGTAAAGGTTGCTGACCCCTGGCCTAGAAAAACAAAATTCATTTAATCTGCAGAGAACTCTGTGATGATTTGTTGATTTGTGTTAATGGCTGAGACTGTAATATCACAACATAGAGTCCTGCGCGGAACCAATTTGTTAAACCCGACCCGGAAACCCAGAGAACCGTGACCCACTTCTATACTCGCTCCCGAAACTTCTACCTACAACCCGCAGGGTACCGCAGGTGCTTGCTGGTAACCCACGGGTACCCGACCCGCTGCAGGACTCTATCACAACATACCAAATGGCAGATACAGTGATCACAGACTCTTTGTGGTGCTTTATGCAGTCTACGACATTTTTACATTTATTGCTGCTTATTTATGGCTGTGCTCACAATGCTAAAAAGCCATAGCTTTCTCTTTGCTAAATGTATTCTCAACTTTTTTATACTAATGCATAAAAGGAGAAATATTATCCCATTTAATTTAAAACATCTCGAAGGTTGAATGCTTATGTTTCTGCATAAAGAGAATATTCTATATTAAATGTATGCTTAAGGTAAATCGCATAGATACGTTTGTAACTCATTCCTGCCCAACTCCTGAAATGCTGTTGTGCTTCGACTTTTAATTGTTCAGGGCTAATAATTTGGTTTGTAAATAAGCAGTTGTGTGATCTGGAAATGTCTTTGTCTGTAGAAGTGGTGGCAATTTACCTGAAGCCTCAGTATGCTGGGAGCATCCAGCCTTCGATAGAACATTGCAGCCAGCTTCATGTGCACAAACCTCTACAGAGAAGATTGATGTACTTTTGTGAAATGCCTTAAATTATACCTCTGTGCCCCATTCCTTGGCTAATTTTCTGGCTATTACAGTAGTCTTGACCATGCAAAATGAACATTATTCCAGCTAATCATTAACTTCACCTCCCTCCTTTCCTCTGGGCTTTGCAAATGTAGACACCCCTCCACATATAAACAGTAATCCTTTCATCTCTGGACGGTGTGCCAGTATGAGGGATTTATTGGAACAAGCATGCCACAAATCAATGGCTCAGGAATGGCAAAAGAGATGATGAACATTTCAATGCTTTAGTGTACTGATTATAGTAAAGATAAGTAATGTGAATTGGTACATTTTGATGTTTTAAACAAGCCAAAACCTATTTATATTACTATATTCCACAGCTGGCATATGCTAAGATCAACTGAAGCTTTAAAAGAATCCTATTTTATGCATAAAACAAGACAAAATAGATTATGTATCTCAGTGCTGCTAGTGTAAAAATGACCTAAATACCCAATTTATGAGTATGCTTTAGCATATTTACAAACAAACTATTCAGTATTCTTGCTTTTATATATATTTGTAGAAGCTGCCATGATGTTTGGCTCAATACAGTTTTTTTTTTTTTTTTTTTTACAAAGATTGCAATAAAGTTGGTGCCATCTTCATCCAAGTTGAATAAAGCACAACAGCATGAATGAAAACATTTTTAAAAAATTAAAGAAATGGAGGACAAACCCCAGTGATATATTTGATTTCTGGCTAAAGTGTATTACTGTAAAATTACCTTGGGTAATTCTAGATTACTTTGTTGGAATGACTATGAATTAATGGCTGAATTTTGACTTGATGTTTATTTACTAAATTTAAAAAATATATAAATATTTCATTGCAGCGTCACTTGGCTAGCCAAGCAGTTTGTCTTCCAAAATTGATGTAGAAGAGGTAAAAGCTAAATCTAAACCCTGTATCTAAACATAGCCTATATCTTTGAACTGTTTATTGGCGCTGGTTTATGGCACACAAGTAAAAAGCGGAAATGAGCTTAGTAAAAAGATAACCAACTTTTTTAGTGGCTATTATTGTGCCTTCCCACTATAATTCCTACTCCAAGAGCCAAGTTCATTATCATTAACTTTGAAGCTTAAAGACTTTATAAGACTAGTGATCTACTCACAGCTATTAAATTGCTTTGAATGCTTCCCAGGGCCTGAGATTCAGATCTTTGTGACTCTAGGGAAGGCATTTAAAAATAACATTTATATATAAATGTCTCTCATTTTACTTAATGAAACTTACACCCTTCCCCAGTATTATGCCTCCCACTGGCTTACTACTCACCTTATACTGATAAGCAAGGCAAAATAGTAATAGCATTATCAATTGCCATTATTCACATAAGTAGATATAACAATGATTGCACAACAATAACTGCACATTGTGTGCATATGCAGTATCTGTTGATAGATAGATAGATAGATAGATAGATAGATAGATAGATAGATAGATAGATAGATTAATTAAAACGATTAAGTAATACTTAAAACAATAAATTAATATATGTAGGATAAATTCGTATTGTTTCTAATGGTAGTTGTTAATATGATGGAAGATATTCTCAGAAAAATGATAGTCAAGGCCAGTCACAGAGGCCCCTTGTTTTTTTTTTTCTGTGTAATTACACAGTAAATTAATATTACAGGTATGGGACCTGTTATCCAGAATGTTCAGGACCTGGGGCTTTCCGAATAAGGGATCTTTGCAGAATTTGGATCTCCTTACCTTAAGTCTAGTAATAAAATCATATAAACATTAATTAAACTCAGTAGGATTGCCTCCATTAAGGATTAATTATAACCTTGCTTGCACCAAGTATTATTACAGAGAAATGGAAATCACTTTTAAAAATCAGAATTATTTGATTAAAATGGAGTTCAGGGGAGATGGCCTTCCTGTAATGTCTGTAACGTATTGGTGTCCCAAACCCAGAACAAACCCCAAGGTCCAGGCCTCAGTTCACGCTTCCGCCTATAGCAGAAGCCTTTGGCGTCAGGAGGAGCCCTCCGCTACTCAGATGCCACTAGGTCTTAAAGTGAGAGGAACAGGGAGAAATTTCTGGGGAGGCAAGGTAACCTTATTCTATACAGGAGGAAAGGGTAACAGAGAGTGCAGATGAGGAACAAGCAGCGACCGTACTAATCAGAATCAGGAGCCAGGAGCATAGTCAGGATAAACAGTCCAGAACATTACCAGTCAGACAGTGCAGTACAGAATCAGGAGCCAGGAGCTTAGTCGAGATAAACAGGCCTGATCAGTACCAGTCACACAGTGCAGTACAGAATTAGGAGCGAGGAGTGTAATCAGGATAAACAGTCCGGAACAGTACCAGTCAGACAGTGCAGTACAGAATCAGGAGCCAGGAGCGTAGTCAGGATAAACAGTCCGGAACAGTACCAGTCAGACAGTGCAGTACAGAATCAGAAGCCAGGAGCCAGGAGCTTAAGCTGGCCATAGATGCAAAGATCCGATAGTACGAATCATCGTACGATCGGACTTTCCCATCTCCCGACCCGCCACTAACCATTCAGATCAAAGTATTACCAGTCAGATTAGTTAAAGAACAGATCAGCCGATGTTCTGCCCCTGACAGCAATCGTACGATATCTATGTCCAACCAAAGCTAGTGACAGTCTCCCACTGAAAATCGTACGATCGGCAATACACGCAGAGATATTATCGGCAGCCGACAGAAATTTTCTAACCTGTCCTATCGACCAAACGACCGATCTCCGCCGGACGAAAAATGTCGGGACTCTCCACACACGTTCCGAAAATCGTACGAATCCTCGATTCGTACGATAAGATCTTTGCGTCTATGGCCAGCTTAAAGCAGAAGCCTTCGGCGTCAGGAGGAGCCCTCCGCTACTCAGATGCCACTAGGTCTTAAAGTGAGAGGAACAGGGAGAAAGTTCTGGGGAGGCAAGGTAACCTTATTCTATACAGGAGGAAAGGGTAACAGAGAGTGCAGATGAGGAACAAGCAGCGACCGTACTAATCAGAATCAGGAGCCAGGAACATAGTCAGGATAAACAGTCCAGAACATTACCAGTCAGACAGTGCAGTACAGAATCAGAAGCCAGGAGCCAGGAGCTTAGTCAGGATAAACAGTCCAGAACATTACCAGTCAGACAGTGCAGTACAGAATCAGAAGCCAGGAGCCAGGAGCTTAGTCAGGAGAAACAGTCTGGCACAGTACCAGTCAGACAGTGCAGTACAGAATCAGGAGCCAGGAGCTTAGTCGTGATAAACAGGCCAGATCAATACCAGTCACACAGTGCAGTACAGAATCAGGAGCATAGTCAGGATAAACAGGCCAAAGTCAAAACCATTCAGTAACATGGTACAAAGTAAGGATCCAGAAGAGTGGTCAAACAGGCATGGTCAAAACAGACAAAGGTCAGGAACAGAAGTCAGACAAGAATCACTCCCAGGAAATAGACCTATGTTGGGCAATGATTTAGTGCAGAGCAGGGGTCATTTATAGGCAGCCTAATTGCTTACACAGATCACCTGTGGCCAGATTGACAACAGGTGAAACAAGCCAAGCCTACTTGCAATTACATGGAAAGTAAAAGGAGTGAACCATGATCTTAGCTCTCTGCTCACACAGTGCAGTGGAAATGCAGACAGCACAGAAACAAAGGGTCTCTGGTCAACTCCGAGCAGGTTGTTACAGTCTGGCTTTCTATATAAAGGGTTTCTGGATAACGGATCCCATCCCAGTAATTACTCTGGCATGTCTATCTGAAGCTATTAGAGATGCACCAAATCAGAGATTCGGTTTAGGATTTGGCTGGATCCTAGCGTTTGTAGTAGGATTAGAATTCAGACAAATCCAATGCCTGGCCAAACCTAATCCAAACCCTTAAAATCATGTACTTTTAGGTTACATGGTGTGCATTTCTCCTTTTTCTTTAGGATTCAGTTTGAAATTCAGTGGAGCATACAGTAGAAGTTCATTAGAGCATTATAGACAGAATATTTTTACACCCATAAAAGAACAAAAAACAAAACCACCCCTTTAGACTAGAGGAAGAACTTTCATTTGAAGCAACGTAGGTGGTTCTTCACAGTGAGGACACTGAGGTTGTGGAATGCACTGCCGGGTGATATTGTGATGGCTGATCTAGTTAATGCCTTTAAGAATGGCTTAGATGATTTCTTGGACAAACATAATATCCAAGGGTATAGTGGGCGCAAGAGCTACAGTTAGTTTAGTACAGGCATGAATATATATATATACTGTATATATATTTTTATACATGTGAGTGTATACAGGTGAATATAGTTATGTGTATTTATGTGCATTGGGACCATTTAGAGGGTTAACTTGTGGACTAATTTTTGGACTAATAATTATGGTAAAATGTATGTAATTCTTGCGATCTATATGATGATGTGCAAAATGACGCAGCTGGTTATTTTAAAATAATTTCTAATAAATGCACTTTATTATTTTGCCTTAACTTTTTTATCCTGTTCTATCAATAGCAAATGATTGGGTTTTTCTTTATAGTGAAGTACTATTTACGTGTGTACACTAGCTGCTTAACTACTTATTTTAACACTATTCTTACACTAGGTTAATTTGATACAGAGGGTTATTGAGTTGGTGCAAGGGAACATTTAAATTCAAGGAAAAGAAATGTGAATGAGGACAGTGTCAGCAAGATCTTCACAGCCCCTGAGGCTTCCATAAAGCTCACTCTCAGGAGTGTCACAGCCCATTTGCTAACAGCAGGTGATAGCATATGCCTAGGTTGTCCCTCAAAGGCAATTACAAAGATCTGAAAAGGAGAAAGTTAAACATTTCTGCTGTCTTTAAGGTCAAAGAGTCCTAGTGTGTGGTTTCTTGGAAAGATGATCAAAAGAAGTTGTAAAATAACTATACACATGAAGTAGGAGGTATTGACATGGAAAAAAGATGTTTCTTCATAGGGATAGAGTAATTTGGAACAGTGACAAGGAATTCCATTCCTTTGCCTCATTGTAGCTTTCATTTACCCAAGAGAGAGATATTGAATAGAACTAAAATAGTCATAGATTATGAAAGAATCTGATTCCAGTCTGTTCCAGGGAGGTAAGAACAGTAGACAGACTGTCAGCAAGAATACATAAAATATCACACATTACAGACAGCTAGGGTATTTCACTTTGATGAGCAGAGTTTGACAAAAATTTGGACTTGTCTATCTGGATGCGCCTATGATGTGAGGCTAATTAGCTACACAAGTCTTGCTTATGATTTACATACATCTCATGTTCTCTCTCTTCATTTGCCTGCTACATTATTCACTCTCTCGTCATATCATGTCTAGACTACTGTAACTCTCTTTTGATTGGCCTTCCCCTACAGAGACTGTCACCTCTCCAGTCCATAATGAACACTGCTGCGAGGCTCATACACCTCAGCAACCGCTCCACCTCTGCCACGCCATTCTGTAAATCCCTGCACTGGCTTCCACTACCTCTCAGAATTAAATTCAAATTAATGACCCTGACATTCAAAGCACTTCATAACTCTGCCCCACTCTACATCTCTGAACTCATCTCTATATACTCACCCAATCGCTTACCATGCTCCTCTACTTACCTGCTACTCAACTCTTCTCTCATTACCTCCTCACATGCTCGCATTCAAGTCTTTGCAAGGGCTGCACCTCTCCTCTGGAACTCTCTCCCACGGTCTGTCCGACTTTCTCCCAACCTTTCTGTTTTCAAGAAATCTCTGAAAACGCACTTCTTTCGAGAAGCCTACCCTCACTCTGCTTAACTACCAAACGCAACACCACATACAGTACCACATTTCTCAGCCACTTAATTCGATCTTGCCCACTCCCACACCCTGTGTATTACTCCCTTCCCTTTAGACTGTATGCCTATGCATAGGGCCTTCCTCACCTTTTTGTACCGGTATTGATTGTAATGTATGTAACTCCATATGTTCTATGTATATAATTCATGCATTTACTTTACAGTGCTACGCAATATGTTGGCGCTATATAAATACATGTTAATAATACATATGCCATTTAATTTTTATCGGTTACACTGATATTTATTGTAAACTGGGTCAGTCTGGCATTTGTAACCAGATCTTTTGCAAATGGTTTTGCCATTTTGGTTTTTTATTTTTATTTTTTTACTTTTTATGAGATGTGTATAAGAACATTTCTTAAATGAAAACTATACCCCCAAAATGAACACTTAAGCAACACATAGTTCATATCAAATGATGTGGCATATTAAAGAATCTTACCAAATTGGTATATATATATATGGTAAATATTGCCTTTTTACATCTCTTGCCTTGAACCACCATTTTGGGATGGTCTGTGTGCTGCCTCGGAGATCACCTGACCAGAAATACTGCAGCTCTAACTGTAACAGGAAGAAGTGTGGACATAAAAGACAAAACTCTGTCTGATCATTGGCTTATGTCACCTAACATGTATGTTTTTTTTTCCGGTGCACCACAAATCCTAGGATCCCAGGGGGTGGCCCTTATTTTTTTAAATGGCAGTTTTTTTATTTATTATTACCCAATGGCACATGCTACTAAAAAAGTATATTATTATGAAAATAGTTTATTTACATGAAGCAGAGTTTTTCATATGAGCAACATATTTTTATAGAGTCCTACATTGTTTGGGGGGTATAGTTTTCCTTTAATGCTACATGAAAAATTACAGAAGCAAATAATCCCTGACATTATAAATATAAGATTTTGTATTGGAGTACTTGTATGCAGGGGATTTCAAGTAGCAGGGGAAAATGTTGGAAAGAATCCAGTAAAGTTTCTTATTGCAGAACACTTCATACCGTTTCCCAAATTTGGCACTATTATATTTTAGCTCATATTTTGGCACTATTATATTTTAGCTCAGTGTACAGGTAAAAATAAAATAGACTGCACATTTTGTGTGGATAAACTGTGTGGAGTACAAATACTTTTTTTAAAATCTAAAATACATTTTGTTATGCGCAGGTTGTGTGCAGTTGACTAAATAAACAATTTAATTCATTATCTTACATGAAGGAGCATTTCCATTCCATCCATCGTGGTTCAAAGGCCATCAGGTATCAGTGTATAGCAAACACTTTTTATGTAACCCCAAGACTATTTCCTTCATATGAGTCATTGCTTTACCTAACTTCATGTTGGGCCTCCTATTATTAAAACCTTTTTTAAAAAAACTATAAAAGATCTTCTGCCCTTACAAGACTTGAGCCCATAGCCCAACAAGTTTTGGGATAAATAAATAAGAATAACCAACAGTTCCAACACCAACAAGGCACCTAAACAGAGCCCATCACTGTTTTTAAACCATGGAACAACATGGTCTCATTTTTGGCTCCTCCTCTTTTGTTACTGTTCCTGATTTAATTCTCTATGGAAACTATGACTGCTTTAAAAGATAACCCTATAAGTAACTGAATACCTTTGACATCTGGTACAAGTATAGGATTTGTTATCTGGAAACTTGTTATACAGCTCCGTATTATGGGAAGGCCATCTCCCACAGACTCTAAATAATTGAAATTCTTTTTTCTGCAAAGGTCGAATTTTGAATTTCTGTGAATTTTTTTTTACTCTAGTAAATTCTAATATATTCCAAATTTGAATGGAAGGTTATTTACGAAAACATTCGAACTTCTAAAACTCAAACTAATATTACCAGCTCGAAGACTCGAATCAAATTCAATTCAAATTCGACTTAACTCAAATCGAGTTTTTTCTTTGAACAAAAATACAATTAGAAAATTCAAATTCAAATTTGCTATTTGACCCTTAATAAATCTGTCCCTTAAAGTATGGTGATCCAAAACAACATGTCCCAAGCATTCTGTATAACAGGTCCCATACCTGTAAATTTGTCAAGGGAAATGGTGCTCCATCATATCAATCTCAGTGACCAGCTCTCACCTGTAGAAGAGATGAATTTCACCTGTAAGTAGCAGTCTTATAGGGGTCCCTAAATAAGTTTGATGCTTCATATGAAAACATAACAATATATATTCTGTAAGGTTTCTGGATCAGCAGATAGCTGCCAGTGTAATCCAAGAAACTTGCAATAATTATTGCCTGTTATTGGTGGTTATCCCTGGCACAGTGATGCCAAGACTTTTCCCAGAAAAGTAGTAGTAATAAAACTGCCAAGTGTGACATAAGCTTAAGAGTTGACTATTTGAAAACCAAACAATGGCGCAATGACTCCATTGCTGGATGTCAGCTGGAACAGCTAAAAATATATGTTTAGCGGTTATTTTGTGTACACAGAAGTAAGAAACTGACATGAAATAAGAGCCTTGATTTATTTTAAAGGCACCAGGATGACTGATGCCTTGACCTTTAAAACTGGTTGTGATTGCAGAAATTAATGACTTTCTCTTGTACAGATATGAAAAGTTAAGTAGTTCTATTTTGCAATCAAATGCACCAGGGAAAGGTAGAATTTATTTTGCAATTTTTTAAAGATCTCGTGCTGAACCATGTTCTTTGTATTTCTTTGAACCAATAAGAAGGGTCTACAGTGAATGAAAACAAATGGTGTCAGCTTAGCAGTTACACAGGGATAGCAAGTATAGTATGAGAGAAAGAGAGAAAGCTTTGCTGAATTTATTATTAAATTTTCTTCCTAAAGCATCAGTCTTTCCACCAGTTACATTTTGCTGTGTCCAAGCTAAATCTGCATGGCACCATTCAGTTTCTAGAGATAACAATGAATTCTAGGTTACAGTGGAAAATGGTATTCTATGTTTGCTATGCTATGCTATTCCCGTGGGGGATTGATTTTCAGACAAATTGTCTAAAGCAGGGCATCTGCCAAGGGCACATTGATGGGGGGCGCTGGGCAGGGAGCACTGTATTCTGCCTACCCCTAGTCCGTGTTCTTTGCCCTCAGTAGCGTTCAGGCACACGCATTTAGGGGGGGGGGGAAAGGTGATGGAGAACTTTTTGGCCAGCCAGGTTGCCTAGGGCGCCCGGTCAGCTCTGGTCTGAAGACATTTAGGAGTGTAATGTTCAGTGAAAGAGATCACTGTAGGTTTGGGCTTATTTCTCACTTGCACTGGGAATCCTGGCTCATAAAAATAAGGCCTAAAAGTTATACTTAATAACTATCACACCTTAGAGATATCCAGTTGATATGCATTTTAAACACCTAATCACTCTTAACTCTTGCATGCCACCTCAGCCTATGTATAAGAATTCAGTAAAACAGCTGAGAATATTAGACTATTTTTAACTTGGGACATCAAGGAAAAGCCCTTCTTCAACCCTTTGTGCATTAGAGTAAGAGGTGAAATATAAATTAGGCAGTGGAGATCATGTAACTGGAATCCCTTGTCACCTAGCCAATGAATAGGACATGCTATTTGAGGAATTTCTTCTTCTAGCTCCTCCCTCTTTGTATTCCAGGTTGTTAATTAATTACTTTACATTCCCTGTATTATACCCCTAAGGAAGGGAAAGAGGAGAGCACATGTAGGTGACTGCAAATGGACCAAATAATGACAGATGGTTGTTGCCAAATATCACGCATGCTCACTTTCAGTCAGTTGGGCTTTTTCATGCCCCAAGAGGTATTATTAAAGTTCACCATTTAGTGAACTTTTAGTATGTTATAGAATGGCCAATTCTAAGCAACTGGTCTTCATTATTTATTTTTTTATAATTTTTCTTCTTCTGACTCTTTCCATCTTTCAAATGGGGACACTGACCCCATCTCAAAACCAAATGCTCCAAATTTATAGTTATTGTGATTTTTTATTGCTCACATTGCTATTCCAGCCTCTTATTTAAATCAATGCATGGTTGCTAGGGTAATGAGGACCCTAGGAACCATATTGCTGAAATTGAAAACTGAATAAAAAGCGAAATAACCTTAAAAATCACAAATGAAATGAAAACCAATTGCTGATTTAGTAAGTCAGTTAAATTCACCCCGTATTTTCATTATTTTAAAGAATATTATTTTAAACACAGTTCAAGTCCAATAAACCACATGGGCCAGAGTTAATTTTAAATATGGTCATGAATTCCCTACCCCATGTGCAGTATTTTTACAAGAATTGGGTAAGAATCCCCAATAAACTTAAAAAACACTAGGTAAACTACTTATGTCTAGCTAAATATAGTGATGGGCGGATTTGGTGCTTTTCGTTTTGCCGAAAAATGTATGAATTTCCCGTGAAATTCGATAAACGGCGATAAATTCACGAAACAACACCGGCGTCTAGTTTTTGATGCCGGTGTCCATTTTTGACGCTGGCATCCTATTCTTTTTACGCCAGTGCAAATTCGCTGGCAAAAATGCGACGGCGTCCAAAAAACGGACGCCAGCAAATTTTGGTGGCGGTTTCGCAAATTTACTCGCCTGCGGCGAATCACGGGAATTCGCCGCAAATTCGCCCATCACTAGCTATATAATATTTGCTAATGGAATGTATATATGATTTGATAATCATATGTGCACTCTTAAATATTACTGGCAATGTAGTTCATGAATATTTAGCTTTCTGAACCAAACCATCAAACCCAATATTTGGAAAAGAATGTTAAATCATCCATATTGGCTTAACAACCTTCTAAAGTGTAAAGGGCACTAAAGTTTCACTAAAAAGATATTTACTGTATAATATCAGTCCTGACAGTTCAAGGCTTGATTATATGCTGCCATTCTCTCTAGCATTAAAAGCTGTTTATGCTTGCCAGACTGTAAGCATGCTTATACTTTAGTTTGCATTGCAAAAAACAGTTGGTTCCTTATTATTTATGAGTGAAAATCCACTTGAATGCTTTTTTGTCCTGACAGTTGAAAACAGAATGCACAAGACAGATTACTGTTCCTGTGTGCAAGGTCAAATATAACAGTTGTGCTCTCCTAAACAAAAACTGTGACATCACCAGCTTCAGCAGAATTTGTATAGGATTGGCATTGGGAGTCACTAGGGATTTCTACCACAGATATCCGTCTGAATGTTCCACGGCTGTCTAAAGAAAAAACTGATTGTCGCTAAAAAATCCGAGTGCCCAGGGAACATGGGATTAGATTGCTTGCTTTATCAATTCTGTTAAGCATTTCAGTGACCATCAAACCACTTAAAGAGATAATCTCATAAATACAAACAAGCTTCTGATTGTGTCTAAAAACTATATTTAACATTATTTAAAGTTTCTGGGCTCAGAAAAGGCAGTTCTGTCTTGCTTTATGGCAAGGGTTCTAGATATACAGCAAGATTCTCAAGAGGCCAGTGGCAAGGCCAACAATCATCTTACCTGAATGGCTACTTTTGCCATTGCAGCTTGATGTGTCCTTTGTAGATTTAAGAAGATGGTTGGGGGAAGATAAGGAATGTTAGGGAGACCACACAACTTCTAAAGTACATAAATGTACTTTAGAAAAATTGGATCTCTTATGTGGCAGGAATCAGAAAACCAATATTTCAATTAAAAAGGATCTCCATAAACTTAAATCCTGTTGCATGGATAATTAAAAAAACTGGGCTCATCATTGGTCTTCCCCAAAATGGTAGTACTTGATATTAGTATGGTATAATGTCCGCATCCCCAAAATACAGTGGCTGAACTACCGGGGGATCAGGGGGTGTGATTGGACCAGGGCCCGCCCCCTGCTAGTTATGTTACTGCCAAAATACTCATACCCACAACAGCTTAGATGGAACAACTGCAGATTGTTTGATCGCATGTACACTGTGTTAACACATACCTCCCAACTGTGCCTTTTTCAGAGGGACAGTCCCTCTTTTGACAGCTCAACCCGCAGTCCCTCATTTGTACTGGAAAGTCCCTATTTTCTCTGCACTGAACAGCCAGAAAAAGAAACAAAGTTTCTAACTTAATTGGCTTTTAGCAGAGAGCACAGAACAGCTAACAGGTGCAAATAAGATACTTTGTAAAAAATTTGAGACACAAAAAAACAGTTTAGATAAGGAGAATTATTTTCAAACTTTCATAACCTGCCAAATTTTGTAAAATGAACATGGTAATCAGGGGGTGTGGTCACAGAAAGGGGTGTGGTCAAAAAATTCGCTGCGCTACATGCAAAAAAATTTTTTGTCCCTCTTTTTACTTCCAAAATGTTGGGAGGTATGTTAACATAAATTATCCAACAAAAAACAAACCTACATCATTATAACATTTTAATAGCATAGTGACATAGTGATATATGTGCAAAACAGACTGCTAAATGCAATTCTATTCTCAACAGAGCCCTCACAAGATGGTATAGTGCAGGTTTATTGGGTTGCCCATTAGCATTTGTGTTCTTCTAAAGAAAAGTAGGAATAAATAAAGTTAGTTAATTTCCTGATTACTGGGCAAGGCAAGAGAGTCTTCATTGAAATGTGGAGCTTATAATAAATTAACATTACCCCCATAAACCAAAGCATGAGGCTAAGCCTCGGCCACCTAACATCATCACTTACTATGCTTCATTGCTGCTAAATCTAGCCCCAAGCCTATCACCAACCCAACCCAAACATTACCATCCCCCTTGTCGGGTATTCAGTAGGACAGCCTCACTACATCATAAACTGCAACATGCCATCTACTAGCTCTCCCATATAGGGCTAGAGGGGGAATGCTGCCTGGTCTCTAGCTGTTAACAAAAGTAAAAGGATCCCACACGTTCTTATATTTAAAGGCTAAGCCCTCCTCCTACCTATTCTTTCCCTTAACTGCAAATTACATAGTACCCTGTCCCTAATTATCCCTCATGCCCCTTTCTGCTCTAACTGTCCCAGACTCACTTTATCTGGCTGCTTCAATTGCAGTATTCCAGGTCCTCCATTGCCTTGTATTGCTAGGAGAATGTAAGATATTGTAGGTTTGTTCATATGGGAATTTGTATGGGACATAAAGAAAATGGGAGAACTGTATTTGTGTTATATAGTTCAGTTTGCCATGGTATTCATCCAATATTAAACTCCAACCTGTAGAATATTGTCGACATGTGGGAGAATACTGTAGTAATCCAATAACTGAGCAGCTGGTAAATAGTCCTGGTTCATTTATCTGAACTGAAGTTTCAGTGACTGATGCTAAGTGGCACAGCACCTTTAGCTATCAGAATTCCTGCTTATACACGCACAGGGCTGGGAACGGTGCTGCTGATTCTATTTGCAGAGTCTTGCCTAGTGAAGTGAAAAGAGCATATACATTTTGTTTTTCAGCTCACACATTTTTTTCTGGGATGTGGCTGAAATAATTTCCTTTATCCGCTCCTTGCAGTTCATTGAAAGTCAGGCATGCATAATAAATAACTGTATTTCAATGTCTACCTATAGGGAGAGACAGAAAAACAGATTTGCAATGCTGACTGGATGCATTCAGAGTAGGCACAAAAGTGTGTGTGTGGAGGAAGGGAGATGGAATGACTAATATCAACACATGGAGGATTAGCAGAATTCCCACTGACTGCAGTCACATAGAGTATTGCCCCAACCAATCACTTTCCACTGTGTATCACAGCATGCCTTTTCATGTATGCCTTTACCACTTTGTTCTAGAGCAGTGATCCCCAACCAGTGGCTTGTGAACAACATGTTGCTCTCGACCACTTGTTTGCTCCCAGTGGCCGCAATGCAGGTACTATTTTTTGAATTCCAGGCTTAAAGGCAAGTTTTAGTTGCATAAAAACCATGTGTACTGCCAATCAGAGTCTCCTGTAGGCTGCTAGTCTACATAGAGACTACCAATAGCCATTCACAGGCCATATTTGGTACCCCAGGGAACTTTTAGCATGATTATGTTGCTCTCCAACTTTTTTTTACATTTGAATGTGGCTCACAGGAAACAAAAGGTTGGGGACCCCTGTTCTAGAGCACTCCACTGTGCTTTGCACAACATTCATTTAGCAGTTATATATAACCTTCTATTATAAATAACCATATTTCTGATTTTGGCAACAAATATCCTGTCCAAGGAATAAGGTGTCTCTTAACTGCAAAAATCATTGGTAGAAATTACACCCAAGGGTTTAAACTGCCCAGTACATGGAAAATAAAACCTTGCTTCATATTGCTGGCAATTTAAATATCAATGCAATTTACAGTTTGAGTACTGTGTGTTTTTTTCCTATTTTTTACCATTTAGCTCAGTAAGGGTGCCTAAACATGATGACTATACTGTATACTTCATTCAGGAGGTGTTTTAAAGTCATTAGTGGAACAAGATTCTTTCTCTGGCATTTCTGATATATAATAGTATTACTATATAATCAAGTATTCCTATATTACCTAGCTGTTGTGTTACAGAACTGTTTAAATCAGTTTTATGGCCCTCAGTCTGCCCATGGACTTCTTATATTTTTGTACGGCATCATTTCAATTATATATATTGTTTAATTTATTTTTGTAGCACCAGATCTCTAGTGGTACTTTATATAAATACGTAACTGTGAGTATTGGGACTGAATCATGTTCTGTGGCGAAACACAGGTCGAGAATTGACTGCTTGCACCTGGAATCATAACCTCTGCTCAGGTGCAGGCAGATGCAATGGATTTCAAAGCAAAATGTCTCACATTTCGGCACCGAAAATCCGCAAACTAGGAACATTATAAGACACAAATGAAGAGATGTAATGATCTACATAGGACTTTGAAGGTTAAGAGGAAGATTGTTTTATTCTTTGCTAATCAGGGAGCCCTGAAATATAGAGGTCAAATTGCAGTCATAGGTCTGCGCACACCTATAGGATGAAAACCTTTCATATATCAAATAGGACTCTTCCTGCCAAGAAATATTGCAATTTCCGATGTTGGAATAAGCAGATATAATATTTAGACTGTGGTAGAATGAAGAAAGAAATGTGTATAAAGGAGAGTTTTGCCTTTAATTTCTTACAAAACAGAGCATGGTTTCTGTGTTTAAAAATGTTGCTGTCTGGTCCTGGAAGCTACAGTGTTCTGGAAGGAACAGGCAATCCATATCAGTAGTCCAGTTCTCATATTGGAAATAATGAACTGTGTCCCTGTTACCTTTATGTTGGCAAGAGTTTGCCTAAATTAACCTGTGTTTTGCCTAAAGACGTGGTGTCCCTGTCTTTATGATCCTGATCCTACGTGTCGCAAGACGTAATTAAAAGTGTTTTCATTTTCTTGTTTTACTGGCCTTTAAAGTTAAGCCAAGGTGTTAAGCACGAGCCTCATATAACTCAAAGTTTCCATTTTGGTCAGTAATGCAAGTGGAATCCCCTGCTGCTAGGCAGATTTTGGCTCCCCTTCTGAATTAGCCTTCTTGGCTCCTGAAGCTGGTTAGCAGCAGGTGAGAGATGGGAGAGGAGATGAAGGATATACCAATGTCAGCACTTTCTGCAGGGAAAGGATTCCGGATAAGATCATTTTCCTCTGTTGTAGCTGTTAATTCAAGGGCAGAAGGTCACATTTCTAGTTAGTTAAGGAAGTTGCAGAGGGATGTTTTGGATATATGATCAGCTGTTAGGAATGTCTGTTAATGGTTACACAGCACAATGGCAAATTCAAGGCTTTTTACGAGTCTAGAAAACATGCTACTTAACTAAATATATTAATAATGCATATGTATGTATAATAGTGCATTATTAATAACACATTGAACATATCTTTAACCTATCTTGGCATGTCTTAACGTGTTTAATAATGAGCTTAATTATTACAGTAGAAGCAAATGTACACAGTAAATGTATTACAGGTATGGGATCCATTATCCAGATATCTGTTATCTAGAAAGCGCCAAAATACAGGAAGGCCATCTCCCATAGACCAATGGGAAGAAAAGGGGGGTCACCTCGCACACCCTGGCCGTCCGAATCTTGCGAAACCTGGTGCTCGGTGAAGGAGGTATTGGCAGCCTCCATGACAGACAGAGGAGTAGAAAATCACAGGCACAACAGGATATTTCTATCATGGAAACCCTTGCTCGTTTATTTTACTCAACTCCCATAGACTCCATTTTAATCCAATTAAAAATTTTTAAAAATGATATCCTCTGTTATAATAAAACGGTACATTGTACTTGATATAATTAATCCTTGTTAGAGGCAAAACAATCATATTGGGTTTATTTAAGTATTTTTAAGTAGGTTAATGTACAGAGATGCAAATTATGGAAATACCCCTTATCCAGAAAACCCCAGGTTCAAAGAATTCTATATAATGGGCCCTATATCTGTAATGGCTTCCATTTGACCACATTTCATTATTTCTAGTCATGTTAGGATTACAAATCTCTAGGGGCATAGTAAAAGACCATTAGCCTTAAGCTAAACAGGGTATAAAGGGAACTGAAACTACTCCACATTTGGACCTTGAGAAGTGGATGATTAAATAAGACTCCCTTCACACTTTGTTGTGACTGTTTTGTAAACAGATGTCTAATTATATGTGGATTGGTAGTTCAATTATCTGCCTTACAAGTACCAAACAAACGGTAGCTTTAATTTTCCTGTTTGCTCTTTTTGTCTCAGGAAATAACAAAAATCATAGATGTGTCTAGGCAAAAAGTATGTTTGACATTGAACTCATTTAATGGAAAAGGATCATACCTGAAGCAGAACAAACAAAACAACAGTAGTTTGAAAAAAATGCAGGATTTATTGTGTCAGTAAGAAATACAGAACCATTTGAGCTTACATACAGCACAACATTAATACAATTATTAAAGAAATATATTGATGTTACTAAGAGTCGTGCACTTATTTTACTGATGCTGTCAAAACAGGGTTAAAGAGGAAATATTGTGAAAATGAAAATATAATATAAGCTTCATCAAAATGAAATAAGAAACTCTCTAAATATAATCAATTAAAAATTCTGTACCATTTCTGAAATAATCAAGTTACTCTGCACTCTCCCCTTCTCAGCATCTGTCTATTCATCCTGCCTTCAGGCAGTAGCTGGGTATCAGATTTTCATTGTCAATAAGATTCAGTGTATCTTTTGGGGGCCTCTGTTTTCTAGCAGATGTATTAGAACTAATTCAAATAAAAGATTTCAGCACAGACTTTGGCATGAATCCTGCATGTAGAGAGATGTGATTTATGGGGATTTTAAGAGTGTGAGCTTTTATATATCTTCCCGGCAAAATGAGCACCCACCAAAATACTGTATTAGACCTAACTGTCAATCAAAATCAGACTCCCAACTTTTGCGTGAAGAGAGAATGAGGATAGATGCTAAGAGGGGGAGAGTGAAGAGTAACTGAAATGGTTCAGAATTTTTAATTACAGTATATAGAGAAAATGTCTTATTCCAGTATTATGAAGCTTAAATTCAGTTTTCATCTTCTCAATAGTTCTCCTGTAAGATAACATTTCACATAGAGATAATTTGAACCAGCAACTGAATGGGAAGATATGATGGTGGACAATGCTTCCAACCAATGTTTACATTTGATACATTTTTAGCATAATTAACTCCATATGCAAAGTATGTCCTAATGAATTCCATAAACAAAGTTATTGGGGCAAATTTACTGGAGGGCGAAGTGACTAACGCTGGCGTAACTTCGCTAGCGAAGGAGATTGACTCTAGCGGTACTTCACTCCCTAACGCCTGACGAGTTTGCGCTCTGGTGAATGGACGTAACTACGCAAATTCACTAAGATGCAGATTTTACTGAACGTTACCTCTTGCTCCCTAACGCCTGACAAATTTGCGCTCTGGCGAATGGACGTAACTACGCAAATTCACTAAGATGCAGATTTTACTGAACGTTACCTCTTGCACCAGACTTGCTAACGCCAGCTCAGACCAGGAGAAGTGCAATAGAGTAGATAGGAGTTCAAAAAAATAGGCTGAAAAAGAGCATATATTGTTTTGGGGGTAACCGGCTTCCCCCCTACATTTCCTAACATATGGCACATAAACTATACACTGGGCTCATGAGTAGGGCAATATAACAACTTTATTTTATTTTATTAAAGTTTCCTGGGCTTGTGTAGTGCAATGTATTTGCTGCAACATATACGTCCATTGAATTAACGTCCCGCCGTATGCAAATTAGCCAACATTAGCGCAACTTCGCTTCGATTGCCGCAGTAATGCTAGCGCAATTTCGCCAGCGTTCGGCGCCCTGGTTGCAACTTCGGATTTTAGTGAATTAGCGTTGTTCTGGTGAATCTACACCTGGAGAAGTGTTGCGCTGTGAGTGAAGCCGACGCTGGTGAATTTTCGGAGGTTAGTGAATTTGCCCCATTGTGTTATCATGGCAGCAGAACAGGGGTAGGCAACCCATGGCTCTGGAGCCTCATGCGGCTCTTCATCCTGCTTGCTGCGGCTCGGTCTTGTGGCTTTGCCTGTCACGTTGTCTATACAGCCCTCGCACCTGCTGGCGGCTTCTTGATCGTGTGACCGCGGTAGGCTAATGGTTATCTTACCGTGGTCGAACACTCAGGAAGCCGTCAGCAGGTGCGAGGGCTGTATAGACGTCCCAGGAGTGATAGGCAAGACCAAGCCGCAGCAAGATGCTTCATCATGGTCCTTACCGCGGTCACACACTCAAGACAAGAGAGGGAAGATCAGCATGGAGCTTCAGAAACAGAAGCCACATTAAACAGATGAGAACACTAGCATTTAATAGGGCTATTCAGTGTTTAATTTTTTTCAAAATAGGCCTACACATACACACTGCACTTCTGTTTGTTGTATTCTGTTGTTGTAACAGTTAAAATAAAAAAAAGGTTAAAACTTTTAAAAGTTTAGAAACTGTGTTAAGTTTTGCTGCTCCAGACTCTTTTTCTTTAGTTGAAGATGGGGCAAAATGGCTCTTTAGATAGTAAAGGTTGCTGACCCCTGCAGCAGACCATCCAGATGTCTTGATTGCTCAGATGTCAGCTTGACATGTTGACGACTTTATCTGAAGTTGCCGCTAGGATAATAAAATTTCCTTTCACGCAATAAAGTGAGCGACTATATCTATCAGCCTGGGCTTGCAATTCAATTGCTGAGAAGGGCATCAATCACAGATGTTTGAAATAACTTGGAACCGTATTTGCTATTAAAAAAGCAATGGCAAATAGGGGGTTTTCTATTTTTGTCAAGTAAGTTTTAAAACAAAATCACAAACAATATGCAGAGAATATTCGGAGTCTTTGTATGCAGGATTTGACCATCGCACAAGTTAATAAAAGCCCTGCTTCAAGGTCAAGCAGAGAACAGAATTTAGTGTAGCTCCTTGCATCCATATAACAAGTCACCACCTGTAAATGTTTAATAAATGTATTATCCTGGGAAACATGAAACAGAAATATTATAAATTATTTTCTATCCCTTTTCTATCCATCTATATCTATCTATATTCAGTATACAGTCATATGAAAACTTTTGGGAACCCCTCTTAATTCTTTGGAGTTTGGTTTTCTTTCTGCAACTTCCTTTTAATTTATAACATGCCTTATGGAAACAATAGTATTTCAGCAGTGACATAAAGTTTATTGGATTAACAGAAAATATGCAATATGCATCATAAAATTAGACATAAATTTGGGCACCCGAACAGAGATATTACATCAATACTTAGTTGACCCTCCTTTTGCAAATGTAACAGCCTCTAGATGCCTCCTACAGACTTTGATGAGTGTCTTTTTCATATGACTGTATATGTGGTTTAGCTTATGGATTTATCTTTGTCTTGTATTTTTCATGAAAGTTACCGTTCCTTACAAAAAAGGCAATATACTTTTGTTCAGCAATTGGAATATTGTTGAAAAATGTATCTGCTTATTGTCATGGTTAAAAATTAATTTGTGTTTTTTCTGTCTTCACCTCGAAAGTTTCTTTTTTACGCTTGCTCCCTGTGGGAGGTGGGAGAATTATTTCATCTTGTGCAATTTCTTGTACAGTTTCCTCAGATAACAAATTGCTCATTATTTGAATGATACTGACAGATTCTGATCCACGTTTGCACACGTTAAAATGATGCTCTAATTGTAATTAAAGCTGTTTTACTTGCTTCCCAATCCCCCCATCCCTTATTGTTCATTGTTGTGCCATTAGTGCAGCTCTGATAGGTTAGAGGTAACCTTTACATTAGCATTCTAGCCTATCAGAACCAGTTTTACGCACATTATGACAGATGCACACAACTCAGCAATGGAGCTGCGGGTTCCTAATCTTTTTTTAACCTTGAGCCACATTCAAAAAGTTGGTGAACAACACTAGCATGAAAAATGTTCCTGGGCGGTGCAAAATAAGCGCTGTGATTGGCTATTTGGTAGCACCTATGTGAACTGGCAGCCTACAGGAGGCTTGCCTCCAAAACATTGGGAGCAGCATCCAAGGGGTTGATAAGCAGAATGTTGTTCACAAGCCACTGGTTGGCTGACACTGTCCTATAACAATAGCATATTGCAAGAATATTGAAGGTATAGTACAGTATTGACGAAGAAATCTATGTCCTCACCAGGGCTGTACTTGGGTCCGATGCCGCCCTTAAGTTTTATTTCAAAACTTTGGATTGATATTGCTACTTGGATAGAAAAGTGTAAATGTGCCTGAAAACTTTGGAAACACAAACATCCAGACGTATGGTACAGATTTAGATTTATACTTATTAGATATATCTGAGTATTTGACTGTTTAGAGAAAATGTATTGATACTCATGGTAAATTTCCTGAAAAAAAAATTGGTCGATGTTGCTGTATTATGTTAGTAGAAAGCAGCATGGTGGAATTTGTTAGCTGTAGTTAGAAATGTTTTAAATGTTTTAGTCTCTTCCCCTTGACTTGTAAAGCTCATTTCAAGCTCATAATAAGTTTAAGAATCTAAAATGGGTCATTCAGGTTGTTGAGCAACATGTGAAGTACAGTTTGTCACTCCTTGTCTCATCATTGCAGACAGTAAATACAGGAGGCTTACGCAGTTATCATTTTGTGCACTATTTCTTCAGAGGATGAAGACATCAGCTCACGGTGTCTGAACTGATTAAGCTAGAGCCAGGCTAGATGTGTTTGTTCAATGTCCAATAGCTTTCACACAAAGAGAGGAATGTAAGCATGAATAAAGCCAGTTAATTCAATCCTTGGATGCCCTGTAGTGTGTTGCAATTGCCTAAAGGGTATTTGTTTTTATGAGGCATTTTATTATTGCCAAAACTGTTGGCGCTGAGCTTATTTAAGGACTTGGTGACCCTTAGGGCTCTTATACACTGTCAGTTTTTCCTGCACTCCCCTGCATTGCACTTTCTTCCATTCAGCCACAGGGGAGCACAGGAGTAGATGCACTCAATTATTTTGAAGGGGGCTGTACTCACACAGATGCATGTAAGCTCCAAACGCAGATGGGACGCAGCATGTTGCATTTCACCTGCATTCGGCGCATACATGCGTCTGTATCAATACAGCCCCCTTCACAATAATTGTGTGCCTACTTCTGCGCTCCCCTGCGGTTGAACGGAAGAAAGCACAATGCAGTGAAAACCGCCCATGTAAGAGCCCTTAATATTAATATCCCAACCAAAATATGTGCACCAGTTGTGCTAGAAAGTATCTGCTGCATCTGTTTATGCCTTCCAAAGGGTTATAATGAACAATTTGCAATTGGTAGTTCTCATAATCCTTATATAGTAATATATAAAATTAAGTTGCCAGTTTTAGTCCTGGTCAAGTAAACATATTGGGAAGTTTAATACTGATGCACATATGTACAATGGAATTTAACTGATCATGTAGAGATTCAAATACTAAACAAACAGAATTCTAATAATTGAGTAGAATGGACCTAAATTGCCTTTTGCTTTGCGGAATAAGATGCAAGGCAAGAGGTGACACTTTG
Organism: Xenopus laevis; assembly: GCF_017654675.1. Lineage (NCBI taxonomy): Eukaryota > Metazoa > Chordata > Amphibia > Anura > Pipidae > Xenopus > Xenopus laevis. Next base: position 39,508,079 of record NC_054380.1, read on the forward strand.
GCACAGGGAAGCCCTATATGTTACACAAGCCCTGATCAAGTTGTAATTATGGGATTTGCTTTGTGTGTTATGCTTTCTTGCCCTTCTTGAATTACATGCAGATTCCATTACTGATGGTACATGGGCTGCCATGTTCACATAGATGCTACAAGCAGCACCAACTGTGCCAAACTGGCTCAAGACTTTGTACTATCAGGAGTGTAGAGCTGCCATATGGGAGTGAGAATGGATGTGAAACATAATGGAATAGGATTTCATAGTTTGCAATTTGTGCTGGAGTTCTGGAGCGGCTCCTCTTGGTATTAGTCTTTTAATGTAAATGGAAGAAGTCTTTCCAAATGAGATGTTAATAAATGACTCTAATTTTCTCTGAGTCTGGGTTGCTTGAGTAGCATTGAGCTGGTAATTAATGTTTGCCAGTCCAGAGATGCAGCTGGCAAACCATTTTAAAGGGCAAGTCAACCCCAAAATAAACAATTGCCTAATAAAAGAAAACTTAATTCTAAGCAACTTTCCAATATACATTACTTAAACCTTTAACATAAATTGGCTATCTAACTGATTAAAGTACTGTATGTATTATACTTGCAGTAAAAACTGAAATACTGCAGTATATCTAGTATAAGTAATTGTTAAGCAACTGGACTTGCTGAGTAATCATTGAAGACGTTTCACTACTCATCCAAGCAGCTTCATCAGTACTCTTCAAGTCCAGTTGTTTTAGAATTACTTATACTAGATATACCATGACCTGGATGAATAAAAATCTTCATGGTCATATCAAATACTGCAGCTTCTTTAAAGCCCTGTTGCTTGTCCTTTGTATGGAGGTATCTTGCAATGGAATGAAAAGGTTAATCCCAGACAACACCAGAGAATTATTCATTAACCCACATAATTTTGACTCATTGCTTTTTGTTGACTTTCACCTGGGTGATATTCCATTCATTAAACCAAGACAGCAAGTGCTGTGAAATTAGGGCAGTGCTTTCTACAATTCCGGTATTACGGAAAAAAGGAAACGGATTACAATCTGTAATTGCAAGAAAATAATTAAATCCAATTTCATTACGGCGTCAGATCTGATTAAATTTGGGTGGCTTAGAAAAAATTTTCTTCCTGCTCAGAAAGAAATCCTTTGTGTATAAGAAATGAGTTAATCACTGCAATCGGCATGAAGTGATTAAACCGGGCCCTTGTATGCTCACTGCTTTCTTTTATTGGCGTTGCCACTAGAAAAGAAATGACCTTTTCTATAAGAATTAGACGGCTCTGTACAGACTCAACTGGCTTCATATGATTTCAGGTTTGTTAGAAGTAGAATATAGCTGAGATAAAAGTGGTTTTGTGTGGAAGGGCATGCTAAAACATCCACACATATTGAAAGGGTTCTGTATGCTGATAGACAGGAAGACATCTGACATTGTATATATTATTTTAGTAGGTGATTAGCTAAGGAAAATACCTCAGTTTTTTTTTACTTCGATTTTAGAGTGTGCAAAGTTTAATTTCGATGCAAATGTTTTTTCTCCAAAATGCTTTTTCCTCTTAATTCTGGGGTCATTGCCATTGGTGCAATTCTGTCCAGTGTGTCAAAACATTGTCAAAATGACATCTGCACTCAACTCTATAAGAACAGTTTCATTGCGTGTTCTCAGCTGGCTGCAGTAAGAACCCTGGGTCTGATGGCTTCAGGGATCACCTTATCAATTACTGCACTGTAAGTGGTTCATCCAAAAAGATGGGGTGCATTGGCACTTGGCACCAAGACGAGCGAGTTCAAAGAGCAGCTTCGGATCCAAGTATCTTAAATGAATTATGTTAATTCGTCAAATGACTGCTGTCATTTTAGTGGGACCTTAGGGTACCTTTAGGTATGAACAGTGAATATGATGTGACCTGCTGTTTTTGTCTTTTTTTTTCCTTTGTATATCGTGTATGAGAAATGTGTTTGTTTAGTCTTTATAAAGTTATGTTTGTTCTATAGTCCTCCCAATAAATTGGGAGCACCAAGAGGGCGCCTTTGGCTCAGAATGATGATGTCATATGCATAGCTTTCCTGATGGCTGTGTGATTGGAAATTGCTTATCATGTCTGGGTACTCATTGGTGGGAGTTCCTTTAAATATTCTGTGTTGTGTTGTGTATGTTTGTCTAGCCTATGTTTGGGTATCTGCTGAGATCTTAAGATCCAAATACATGCACTTTAATTTTAACACAGCTGTGTAGAGGAATGGTCCTTGAGTGCCTGCTCAACTACATTACGGTTTGGAATTTAATTGAAACCTGATGTATTCTCTGCTGAAAATCATATGAGAGATTCATAATTATGTTTAAATTCCATGACCAGTTTATGATCAAGGAACTCTTTTTTTTGAATTCCAACTTCCAAAATTGTATTGCAAAGTCTATATTTCTCATATCATTTTTACAGTTATGATACAACCATTTGTGTTTTAAAAGTAATAATGCACCACCAACTATAGTTATGTGGCTCTCGCGCAATAGTACAGCCAAATTTCCGGCTCTTAAAGGTGCAGGAGCGGCTTTTTGCCGCCCCTGGAATCCTCTCTGGCGCTGCCGTCTGATGCGAGCGGCTCATTGGCGGAGCACCCCTGTGGCTTATACAAACTTAGGGGTTCAAATATTGGGGGGGGGGCAGATGGTGGCACTGAGAATTTTTCAGGGAGAATGAGCATGTTGTCCACAACTTTTTGTGCACATTTTATTAAACTCTGTTTTTCAGTTCAGCTTGCTCTGTCTGGTGTTTCAGTCTTGCAGCTCAGTAGTCTGAACAGTTACAGTTTGCTACATTAGTTGATATATTTCTCAGCAGCATCTGTGGAATATTAGCAACTATTGTATCAATTCTACCAGCTGCCTTTCATGAAACTCAGGGATTCTGCTTTATTTCAGTAGATTAAAATCATCAAATCATCAGGATTTGATGATTTTAGTCTGCTGAAATAATGTGCCGGACCTGGGGGACCTTTACACCCTGTAAGTACACCCAGGTCACACTACTAACAGGGTGATGCTTGAAGTGTTAGGTGTTTCAGTGCTTCGAGAATTGATAGTAAAATTCCCGGTGAAATCCAAATAAGACTGGGTTGCATATTTATAAAGGGTTTTGGAATTGAGCTGCATTTACTTAAGCTCACCATAGATCCGATTGTAAGAATTGAGGATTCGTACGATTTTCGGACCGTGTGTGGAGAGTCGCGACATTTTTCGTCCAGCGGAGATCGGTCGTTTGGTCGATCGGACAGGTTAAAAGATTTCTGTCGACTGCCGGTAATTTCTCTGCGTGTATTGCTGATCGTGCGATTTTAAGTGGAATACTGTAACTAGCTTTTGTCGGACATAACTTTCGTACGATTGCTGTCAGGGGCAGAACATCGGCTGATCTGTTCTTTTCTACTTTATTTGATCTGAATGGATAGTGGCAGGTCGAGATATGGGGAAGTCCGATCGTTCGAGGATTCGAATGATCGGATCTTTGTGTCTATGGCCAGCTTTATTACTTATATACTAGCCTAATTTAGAACATTATTGAATGCAATTGCTGAACGTGTCTGTGTTGACCAGAATACCGTTTCTTAGTGACCCAATTTCTCATTGTATGTAAATGTTACATTTGTTAAGGTGGCCATACACGGAGAGATCCGCTCGTTTGGCGATGTCGGCGAACAAGCGGATCTGTCCCCGATATGCCGACCTTGAGGTGGGCAATAACGGGCTGATCCGATCATGGGCCCTAAAGCCTTTTGGCCAGATTTCGATCAGGAAAGCCCGTCTGGAGGCCCCATACACGGGCCAATAAGCTGCTGACTCGGTCTGTCGGCAGCTTTTATCGGTCGTGTATGGCCACCTTTACTTCATTTAGTTACCTTGATATTTTAGGATAGATAACAGCAACAAACATAATAAACATATGTACACACAGGATTCAGTGTCTTATCTAAAATGTCCCGCTGTGCATTGCAGGGTATATAAAGCAGTATGTGACAAGCTCTGCAAATCAAGCATTTTATATAAGCCTCTCTTCTATGCCTCAGAGCCCCTGCCGTGATCCTTTCTCACAATCAGCCACTAACAGTAACTAGGCCTTGAAGATCGCTATTTTGGTTAACTTATGCAGGTTAAGACTGACTGATAAGGATCAATTTCCTTTTTAACTTAGAAACCTCATTTCTCATGTTTTGCTGCTGCAAAATCATTTCCTGCCTTTTGATCGTTCCTGATTTCTGTAGATAGTCCCTAGAAATGCATACTGATTTAACGCTTCGGTTTGGGGTTTCCATTTGTCTAACAAGTATTGTCATGGCTACTGTGGATGCTAATATAATGCTAAATAGGCAGACACTCCACGTGTGGATACGCTGTACAATATAGGTCTTATAGGGTTATGGCTGACTCCAGTGCAAATGAGAGCCATAATATCTTCATGTATGTGGACAAACAAAACCTATAAGTGATACCGCAACTAGCTGCTCGTTATTATAATAAACTTATTAAATAATTGTCCTGTCATATATAAGTCCTGTGTACTGAGTTATTACTAAGACAGTATGGAGATGAACAAATGGCAGCAGCATTATTAATATTAAAAAATATAATAATATAAATATTGTAAAAAAGACCAACCCAGAGGCATCCAAGAGGGCACTACAGCACTAGCAAACACAGGTACATCTGCACCGCACACACAATAGGTCTCATTTACAAGGGAAGCTGCAATTGCAGTGATGCAAAAATAGACACAAATATTACATTTATTGGCACCATTAATAAGGCACTTGCATCTAAACATCTAAAACTCCTTTCCCTTCTGCTTATTTAAGCCAAGTGTTAATGGCACCCAGTCTGTTCTCCTAAATTGAGTGTACATGCAACCGTTGATGCTTGGTAATTCAGGAGCTGCCACCAACCTTAGCGTAATGTTATTCCATAGTGGACTGTGTTAATAATGACAATAGACATGCTCCCAAAGAATCACATGCAAATGTCACTTGAAAACCCAGTCCCCACGCAATCTTGGTGGCAACTGCGTCCAATTTATAAAAATGCCCAATAGAAATTGCATTCATTTTGACCCATCGTACACAATTTTGGTGGTTGCAAATCTGCCTGTAGCTGCCAATATACTGTGATTATGGGAAACATGCTGCGTTGTGGGTAAAAAATATGCAGAACCGCTTCTGAAATTGCACAATGCACTTGCTTTAGTAAATGTCTCCTTAATATGTGCTTACAGGTGTGCCGGAGGGGGCATTGTCAGTGAACTAACATACAAACCAGCCAAACCAGCATCCTTAAACTAAAACTTAAAAATTAATAAATGCCCAAAAATGCCTTATTTTAAATACTGAACTTATTGCACCAACCTAAAATTTCAGCTTCTCAATTGCAGCAATGATCCAGGACTTCAAACCTGTCACAGGGGGTCACCATCTTGGAAAGTATCTGCGACACTCACATGCTCAGTGAGCTTTGATCAGCTGTTGAGAAGTTAAGCTTAGGGGTCATTGCACATTATCCAGCAGAAAATAAGGTTGTTCTGTAATATAAGCTAACGCTGATTTTTAAATTCTGGTGCTAGTTGCCCTGGTTTCTGTGCTGTCATGCAGTAATGATCTGTATTTATTACTAATCAGCCTTATATTGTGACATTTATTTTCTATGTGTACTGTATATTGTGAGTTGGTCTCTAAGCTCAGTAAGTGACCGTAGCACAGAGCATGTGCAGTGAATCAGCAGAAAAGAACACAGGGAGCTACTAGGGCATCTTCAGAGGCACAGATTTTCGCTGCTAAAGGGCTGTGGTTGCCTGGGGCTGGTACAGAAGCCCAAAACATAATGTACAACATTTCTAGCCTACTTCTTTAGTTAAGCTTTAGTTCTTCTTTAAGCTCTTACTAGTCAGGCATAGTTTAGCTGATGAAAGAAAAATTCTGTTTGGTTGCACTTATGCCTACCTCCCGGGATGATTTCTCAGTGGTCACACCGGAGCTAATCCTTGCATTAAACCAGATGTTTTGACGTTTCTATTGTAGTATGGGATAGAGTTTAGCATAATCGTCAGAAACATGCACAGACTCTGTGAGAGGAATACTGCATGGCTGTTTTCTGTCCAGTAAGATCTACTTTGAACATCTTACATCAGGTTACTACGCAAAGAAAAGTTATACTTAAATATATATTTCCTGTAGTAATTATAATTTAGGCAAAATGTGAAAATGTTCGTCAGCCCCTCCAGTTTATAAACATTACCAGGCGTCCTGATGTTTATGTATCATAAATAAACATTTTCTACTGTATCTTTCTTTCTTACAGAACCTACATACATTACTATGGCTCCTCCCATATGCGAACTGTTGATTAACTGCACGTTGACAGAGAAGGACTGCAACTATGGTTTCCGGTTAGATCAAAATGGATGCCGCACATGCCAATGCAAAACAAGTAAGTCCTATTGATATGCTTTTTAACCCTTTAAGTGCCAGCAGAATTTCACATTTTGGTTATGCGAAATGCCAGCCGTTTTTGAAACATTTTGTGCTCTCTCACTTTAGGGGCATTTTCTGAGGGGAAACCTATAGTTTACCTAGGAAAACTATACATTGTTTTTTTCGGTAGAAACTGAGCTTTCTAAATCTGCCTGAGTTTTCATGTATTTCCACCTGTGCAAAAAAATTTATAGTGCTAAATACCAAAAAAAATGAAAAATTACCATTTTTCATCGTATATCAATTTATACCAGAAAAATATTTCATTTTACGGATGAAAATCCAACTGATTTGGAAAGCCTTATGTCTCTCGAACGTGCCAATACCAGATATGTATAGTTTTAGGGAGATTTAGGACTTCTGTTCCTCAAAAACTCCCGGCAGTATATTGCCGAATTTTGAAAGCACTAAGGCAGAAAACGGCATGCTTTAGATTCCAAGGCAAAAACTCCTGAAACCGTAGGTTTACCCCAGAAAACCATAAATTTTTGAAAAGTACACATTCTGCCGATTACAAAATGGGTAACTATGTCTCTCTACTCCCAACTACCAAACATAAAAGCTTGTCTGAACATAGCGGTTTTTCAAAAAAAAATTCAAAATTCTGAAAAATCATTTCAAAGGTTTTATTTTGCTGCTCCGCATATCCCAAACTATATTAGGTACCAAGAAAAAGCACCTGAAATATGATTGCCAGGGGTCCACTGAACAGTTTGATACCCATTATGCATAGGTTTACCAAAGTATCTGGCATTTAGAGACACCAATATGAAGTTAGCACATCCAAATTGATCAGGACTTTACTTCAGCTACTGAGAAATCAACACATTGACTGCATTTTTTGTGGGGTAAAAACACAGAAATATATGTTTACCCCCCAAACCCATATATTTTTGGAAAGTACACATTCTACCGAATCTAAAATGGGTACCCATGCCTTTCTGCTCCAAACTACTGAGTCGCAAGGCTTTCCCAAAATTGTCGGTTTTGGTGAAATATGTGAAAATTGCCTCAAACCTTCAACTTCCCAGCACCATATCACCCATGTATCGTTATGCACCAAGAAAAAGCACCCTAAATATGATTGCCAGGGTTCCTCCGAACAGTTTGGTGGCCATTGTTCATAGGTTTACCAAAGTATCTGGCATTTAGAGGCCTCAAAATGAAGTTAGTGCATACAAATAGTCCTGTGGGTAACTTCAGCTAATGAAAGATCAACACATTAACTGCATTTTTGTGGGGTAAAAACACAGAAATATATGTTTACCCCCCAAACCCATACATTTTTGGAAAGTACACATTCTACAGAATCTAAAATGGGTACCCATGCTTTTCTGCTCCAAACTAGAGATGTCGCGAACTGTTCGCCGGCGAACTTGTTCGCGCGAACATCGGGTGTTCGCGCTCGCCGGAAGTTCGCGAACGTCGCGCGACGTTCGCCATTTTGGGTTCGCCATTGTTGGCGCTTTTTTTTGCCCTCTCACCCCAGACCAGCAGGTACATGGCAGCCAATCAGGAAGCTCTCCCCTGGACCACTCCCCTTCCCTATAAAAACCGAAGCCCTGCAGCGTTTTTTCACTCTGCCTGTGTGTGCTGAAGAGATAGTGTAGGGAGAGAGCTGCTGCCTGTTAGTGATTTCAGGGACAGTTGAAAGTTTGCTGGCTAGTAATCGTTTTGATACTGCTCTGTTATTGGAGGGACAGAAGTCTGCAGGGGTTTGAGGGACATTTAAGCTTAGGTAGCTTTGCTGGCTAGTAATCTACCTTCTACTGCAGTGCTCTGTATGTAGCTGCAGTGGGCAGCTGTCCTGCTTCTGATCTCATCTGCTGACTGCTGCAATAACAGTAGTCCTTGTAAGGACTGCTTTTATTTATTTTTTTGTTGTTTTACTACTACTACTACTACTACTACTATAAGAGCCCAGTGCTATTAGTCTAGCAGTGTTGGGGAGTGGGACTGGTGTGCTAATCTGCTGCTCCTAGTAGTTCAGCAGCACCAACTTTAATTTTTTTTTTAATATTCATTTTTTTTTTATTTTACTACCGCTGTAGTAGTGTATAAGTTGACCTTTTAGGCATTATTTGCCCTGTAGGCATTATTTGCACACTGTTTTCTTCAACCCGCCATCGAGCTGTGTGACCTTGTTCACATTCTGTCTAAATATCCATAATATTACCGTCTCCAGAAAAAACACCGGAGTCACTTTTTTCAAGCAGCCATAATATATTTTACGTAATCCGTATCCACCGCTGTAGTAGTGTATACGTTGGCCTTGTAGGCATTATTTGCACACTGTTTTCTTCAACCCGCCATCGAGCTGTGTGACCTTGTTCACATTCTGTCTAAATATCCATAATATTACCGTCTCCAGAAAAAACACCAAACAATGCCTACAAGGTCAACGTATGGCAGTTGTTTAAAGAGAACAGTAGATTACTAGCCAGCAAAGCTACCTAAGCTAAAATGTCCCTCAAATCCCTGCAGACTTCTGTCCCTCCAATACAGAGCAGTATCAAGCAGATTACTAGCCAGCAAACTTACTATCATCTGTCCCTGAAATCACTAACAGCTCTCCCCCTACACTATCTCTTCCAAGCACACACAGGCAGATTTTTCAGATACATTTTTGCCCTTGATCCCCCTCTGGCATGCCACTGTCCAGGTCGTTGCACCCTTTAAACAACTTTAAAATCATTTTTCTGGCCAGAAATGTCTTTTCTAGATGTTAAAGTTCGCCTTCCCATTGAAGTCTATGGGGTTCGCGAACCGTTCGCGAACCGCTCGCGTTTTTGCGCAAGTTCGCGAATATGTTCGCGAACTTTTTTTCCGACGTTCGCTACATCCCTACTCCAAACTACTGAGTCACAAGGCTTTGCCAAATTTGGCGGTTTTGGTGAAATATCTGAAAATTGCCTCAAAGCTTCAACTTTCCAGCATCGTATTGTCCATGTATCATTACCAGCATAAAGCATCCTAAATATAAACATACGGGTCTACTAAATAGTTTGATGCCCAATGTGCATAGATATACCAAACTATGTGGCGCACAGAGACCCCCAAATGACAATATGTATAGACATTTTCACGGCTGACGCGTTGGCTGCTGCAACATAACCACCCGGTGTGTGTATTATGCGACATTAGACCACCTAACAGTACAGAGACCCCAGAAAACCATATATTTTCAGAAAGTACACATTCTGATGAATCCAATATGGGTAAATAAGTGTTTCTACTACAAACTGCCAAACTGCAAAGCAATGCTGAACATAACGGTTTTTATCAAATTTCTGAAAATCGTCACAAAGCTTGAATTTTACCCCATTATATGCCCCACATTTCGTAACTTATCAGCATAAAACATCCTAAATATGAACGCCAGGGGTCTACTGAACACTTTGATGCCCAATATGCATAGATATACCAAACTATGTGGCGCACAGAGACCCCCAAATGACAATACTGTATATACATTTTCACGGCTGACGCGCTGGCTGCTGCAATATAAGCACCTGGTGTGTGTATTATGCGACATTAGACCCCCCTAACAGTACAGAGACCACAGAAAACCATATATTTTCAGAAAGTACACATTCTGACGAATCCAATATGGGTAAATAAGTGTTTCTACTACAAACTGCCAAACTGCAAAGCAATGCTGAACATAACGGTTTTTATCAAATTTCTGAAAATCGTCACAAAGCTTGAATTTTACTCCATTATATGCTCCACGTTTCGTAACGTATCAGCATAAAACATCCTAAATATGAACGCCAGGGGTCTACTGAACACTTTGATGCCCAATATGCATAGATATACCAAACTATGTGGCGCACAGAGACCCCCAAATGACAATAGTGTATATACATTTTCACGGCTGACGCGCTGGCTGCTGCAATATAAGCACCTGGTGTGTGTATTATGCGACATTAGACCCCCCCTAACAGTACAGAGACCCCAGAAAACCAGATATTTTCAGAAAGTACACATTCTGACGAATCCAATATGGGTAAATAAGTGTTTCTACTACAAACTGCCAAACTGCAAAGCAATGCTGAACATAACGGTTTTTATCAAATTTCTGAAAATCGTCACAAAGCTTGAATTTTACCCCATTATATGCTCCACGTTTCGTAACGTATCAGCATAAAACATCCTAAATATGAACACCAGGGGTCTACTGAACACTTTGATGCCCAATATGCATAGATATACCAAACTATGTGGCGCATAGAGACCCCCAAATGACAATAGTGTATATACATTTTCACGGCTGACGCGCTGGCTGCTGCAATATAAGCACCTGGTGTGTGTATTATGCGACATTAGACCCCCCTAACAGTACAGAGACCCCAGAAAACCAGATATTTTCAGAAAGTACACATTCTGACGAATCCAATATGGGTAAATAAGTGTTTCTACTACAAACTGCCAAACTGCAAAGCAATGCTGAACATAACGGTTTTTATCAAATTTCTGAAAATCGTCACAAAGCTTGAATTTTACCCCATTATATGCTCCACGTTTCGTAACGTATCAGCATAAAACATCCTAAATATGAACGCCAGGGGTCTACTGAACACTTTGATGCCCAATATGCATAGATATACCAAACTATGTGGCGCACAGAGACCACCAAATGACAATAGTGTATATACATTTTCACAGCTGACGCGCTGGCTGCTGCAATATAAGCGCCTGGTGTGTGTATTATGCGACATTAGACCCCCCTAACAGTACAGAGACCCCAGAAAACCATATATTTTCAGAAAGTACATATTCTGCCGAATCCAATATGGGTAAATAAGTGTTTCTACTACAAACTGCCAAACTGCAAAGCAATGCTGAACATAACGGTTTTTTATCAAATTTCTGAAAATCGTCAGAAAGCTTGAATTTTACCCCATTATATGCCCCACATTTCGTAACGTATCAGCATAAAACATCCTAAATATGAACGCCAGGGGTCTACTGAACACTTTGATGCTCAATATGCATAGATATACCAAACTATGTGGCGCACAGAGACCACCAAATGACAATAGTGTATATACATTTTCACAGCTGACGCGCTGGCTGCTGCAATATGAGCACCTGGTGTGTGTATTATGCGACATTAGACCCCCCTAACAGTACAGAGACCCCAGAAAACCATATATTTTCAGAAAGTACACATTCTGACGAATCCAATATGGGTAAATAAGTGTTTCTACTACAAACTGCCAAACTGCAAAGCAATGCTGAACATAACGGTTTTTATCAAATTTCTGAAAATCGTCACAAAGCTTGAATTTTACCCCATTATATGCCCCACATTTCGTAACGTATCAGCATAAAACATCCTAAATATGAACGCCAGGGGTCTACTGAACACTTTGATGCCCAATATGCATAGATATACCAAACTATGTGGCGCACAGAGACCCCCAAATGGATATATAGTAGATAAAATTTACAAGGCAAAACAAAATAAGGCAGTAAAGAGTGAAATGAAAAAAAATCCAATAAAACCACAAAAATCAATGTTTTTTTTCAAGAATAGTGTTATCGGCCATCAGAATCACAGTTTGAATATTTTAGCTGGGCCAAAGAGGTTATACAGCTAGAAACAAGTGAACACAACATATGCAGAGCTGAAAATGCAATAAAATGGCTAAAAATTCAATATAATCACCGAAATAACATACAAAAGATATTGCACAGTACGGTTAGCGAATACGCTATTCGTAATGGCAATAAAACATTTTTTTCAGCAAAAAAAAGAGACGATGCGATAAGAAAAAAAAAAAAAAAGCCACAATGCCATGTATGTGCGTGTGCGTGTGTACAAATGGTAAATTACATGGTATGTGCGCGTGTGGACACGTAAGGAACACGTGCCTGCTGCTGTTTTTGGGCCCCTGGGCGATCGCGCCTCAGGGGCCACTCGATCCCCTGCTCTGCTCGTTGCCTAGGGGCAGGGGATCGAAGCGGAATGGAGCGAGCGGCTCTAACAGCCGCTCCTCCGCTCCAGAACCCGGAAGTGCTGCAGAACGTAGAATCTACGTTCTGTGGCATTTCAAGTTACTTTTCCACAGAACGTAGATTCTACGTTCTGTGGCACTTAAAGGGTTAAACCCTTGTTTGTTATTCACCATTTATTTCCTGTTTATAAACTAAAGTAAAGCACAGTGTAACCGTCAGCACTATATAAATAATATATATCCATGTGCCAAAGTAAGATCTAAACCTCCAGTCTTGTGTCCCTGAACCCTATAATGGTCTCAATAACTCAAACAAAGCTGTGTTGGGCAGCAAAACAGCTGTCGAGGTGCGGTGCTTGCATCTGGGAGACGGGGCCCCTCTACATGACTTAGTTGCAAGTTAACACTGAAGATGTTTTGGACATGGCGCCCATTTAACACACTCTGATGGGTTGGTGACACCTCAGGACATACGGTCTGTATACTTATTTTTCTATTACCGGCTTATACAGGACACTGCCAATCATTGGAATCCGTGACGCACTATACACTCAATATTGTCACAGAGTTCATCTGGACTATTGTGATTGTTAGAATTGCTAATGACGTAGTCGGACCAACATCTTGGGCATTGTTTCCTATTATTACCCGACATTTTGGCACATAAATAGTGGCTTACTGACCGTTTAACCATATCCATATTGGGCCACCAGTCAATCTTTAATTGGGACCTTTTGGAATTTTTCACCATACCCAAGGGCACCTTCCACTTTACCACTGAAACATGTTGCGACATTTGCTCCACCACAAACTTGTTGATCATCACGTTTATTTTTGATGTTATATTTTGCACAGCCTTTTTGCATTTGGACAATTTATTCCACCCACCAACGCTACAGATACGATATGTGCTGTTGTGCTTTTGTGATATGCGTTAAATGTGGACACCATAATATACATGGTTTAGGCAGACTTGCCCCTGTAATGTGTAGGGTTTGATATACCATATAGCAGTGATCCCCAACCAATAGCTCGTGAGCAACATGTTGCTCTCCAACCCCTTGGATGTTGCTCTCAATGTCCTCAAAGCAGGAGCTTATTTTTGAATTTTAGGCTTGAAAGCTAATTTTAATTGCATAAAAACTAAGTATAGTGCCAGGGAGAGCCTCTTGTAGGCTGCCAGTCCACTTAGGGGCTACCAAATAGCCAATCACAGCCTTTATTTGGCACCCCAAGGGACTTTTTCATGCTTGTGTTGCTCCCCAACTCTTTTTACATTTGAATGTGGCTCATGGGTAAAAAAGGTTGGGGACCCCTGCCATATAGCATCAGGCTTATGCAAAAAAAATTTGATGTTACATGCATTTTCCTCCCATCTGATTGGCATAAATCCGGTGGTGGGGTTAAGCATTTCAAGGAGAGAGATCCCCTCCCTCACATGCAGCATCTACGGTTTTTAATTTGATTTTAACCATTGGCATGGTTGTGAATAAATATTGCCTTTTTATATATTTTGTTTGAGGTATTGAGACCATTATAGGGTTCAGGGACACAAGACTGGAGGTTTAGTCCTTGCTTTGGCACATGGATATATATATGTATTTATGAGTGGACACTCTATTTCTTGTATCCCTTGAATACGATAATAATTACCTTTATTTATTTGCTTTATTCATATTTTGGGTTGTTCTGCTATATAAATAAATTATGATGACGATGAAGTAAAAGGTTTTTAATAGACCAGTAACTCTCCAAATGCAAAAATAGAACTAAACCCACTTTCTATTAAAAATCTGTCCCTGCTCCCCTCCCCCGCACAGGAGGTAACACAAGTAAATACCCCTAAGCCAGTAATTACCCCTTGTTGAAGAGTCAGCGCAGGGGAGCTCATGGGGGCCATCTGTAGCTCCTTCGGTAATCTTCGGGGCTTCTTCCGGCACTTCAGTAATTTCCGTCACTTTCACTGCATGCACCGTTGTAGTGAGCCAGGAAAATGTTTTTACTGCGCATGCACCGATACAGAGCTTCCTTACTAAGGTTACCGAATCAGCTAAAGATGGCCCCCGTGAGCTCCACTGTGCTGACTCTGCAACAAGGGGTAATTACCGGCTAAGGGGTATTTACTTGTGTTAACTCCTGTGCGGGGGGGAGCAGTGGAGGACTATGGAAGGTAGAGGGTAGGTGTTTTTATTAGAAAGGGGGTTTAGTTCTTCTTTAAAGGGATACTGTCATGGGAAAAAAAAAAATTCAAAATGAATCAGTTAATAGTGCTGCTCCAGCAGAATTCTGCACTGAAATCCATTTCTCAAAAGAGCAAATAGATTTTTTTATATTCAATTTTGAAATCTGACATGGGGCTAGACATTTTGTCAATTTCCCAGCTGCCCCTGGTCATGTGACTTGTGCCTGCACTTTAGGAGAGAAATGATTTCTGGCAGGCTGCTGTTTTTCTTTCTCAATGTAACTGAATGTGTCTCAGTGGGACATGGGTTTTTACTATTGAGTGTTGTTCTTAGATCTACCAGGCAGCTGTTATCTTGTGTTAGGGAGCTGCTATCTGGTTACCTTCCCATTGTTCTTTTGTTTGGCTGCTGGGGGGGGGGAAAAGGGAGGGGGTGATATCACTCCAACTTGCAGTACAGTAGTAAAGAATGATTGAAGTTTATCAGAGCACAAGTCACATGACTTGGGGCAGCTGGGAAATTGACAATATGTCTAGCCCCATGTCAGATTTCAAAATTGAATATAAAAAAATCTGTTTGCTCTTTTGAGAAATGGATTTCAGTGCAGAATTCTGCTGGAGCAGCACTATTAACTGATTCATTTTGAATTTTTTTTTTTTCCCATGACAGTATCCCTTTAAGTATAAAATGCCAATAGCAATGTCTCTGTTAAGACATAAATACAGAGTTACTATAGCATTACATCGTTATTGCATTATTGCTTTATGATACTGCATTGCTTGTTGATAACTAATTAAGGAAAGTCAACAGCTATTGCTCTGTTAAAAAGTAACATGATCCCCTCTTGATCAAATGAGGAAATCATCAACGTTATTGTTTTATTGCTTTATGATACTGCATTGCTTGTCAATAACTAATTAAAGAAAAACATCAACTATTGCTCTGTCAAAAAGTAACCTGAAACCCTCTTGATTATGTGAGGAGATCACTACCTTGCCTTGACTTTAATCCATACAAGGATGTCAATCATTGTTCCAAATGAGTCAAGTCCAGAGTCAAGTAGACATTTTATGGCTGATATGTAAAATACATTTAGAGCAGTGGTGCCCAGATGTGGGCTGGCCCCCTGGGAATGCCTGAAGTAATGGTATGGGTCCCAACCTGAAGCCTGGTCAGGGTGATATTTGGGGACAATACCTCCTAGCTACATCCTAAAGCCTAGTTTTGAATGTCTCTTTACTCTCTCACTGCTGCATTCTTATGACACAGCCAACCAGATATAGATCAGCTGAAGAGAGTTGTCAATGTGCTGCTCTGAAATAGTCTAGATCAGCAGGGCTGGAACAAGGGGTGGACAGAAGACAGAAGAAAATTATAAATGACATGTAAAATGATTGTGCCACCCATAGTAGAGCTTTAGAGCACTGTGGGGGTCATTTAAATCTATTGGAGGGTCATATCCTGCTAGTGGATCTCTGGATACTGGAATTGCTATTCCTAAACATTACTGAAAATTGAAATATTTTCATCTACATTAGCTTTATCTTAGTAGTTAGCTTATTTCTGCTCTCAAGGTTATCATGCTCTGATACTATTATTAATGGAAACTGGACGCACAGATCACTGTAACCATGTTTAACGAGACTAGCATCACACAATAGTGGATAATGGGTAATGCAAGATGAGGCAATTTGTCATCTGCAAGATATCTGCACGCTAAATCTCCTGAAAATATCTTGATGCCAGTGTAAATCAATGGCTGTAAAACATATGCATTGTGTAACCATTACAAAATGTAAGAGAAGGCAATTTCCAGTGGTTATGCGGTTCATATGTTTTACCCCCACAATTCACACTGACATAATTGCTATGGTATTTTCACATGATTGGCACACATCTCTTGCAGTTGACAAGGCTTTTTTTTACCCTCAGCCTTAGAATGCACTATCCTGCCCTGGCTTATTTAAGGAAAGGAAAAGTCGCCACATCAACTATTTACCATTCAAATGCCCCAACCTGAACCTTTATATTTAAATGAACCAAGGCGGCCATTTTGAAATATAGCCTTTCCAGAAATGTCACTGGCAGGAGTGGGAAAAGATGGAGCTCATTGGTGAATCAGAGCTCAGCCTTTGTGAGCAACTGTTAAAGAGTGACCAGGAGATTGGAAAGGATGGGAGTTGCTAGTGATCTTGTTTAGAAAGACCTCAAGCTCAGATGTAAGCCAGCTGCCAAGGATAGAAGAGCAATTAGGACATAACTACAGGGTCGGACTGGGGTGCCCAAAGCCCACCGGGGGTGCAGTCTCAGGGCCTCAGGTTTCTTCCCGGTGACTCGCCGGCCCAGTCCGACCCTGCATAAGTACGAAAGAATTGGGGGTGGTTGTAAATTGCGTTTCTTCAACTTTAGTTGTTAAGCAAAATCTAACTGTGTTAAGTAACAAATTCTCCCAATATGTTGGTTGCTTTCAAAATCAGCAAAGCGATCACCATTGTCATTTTTATTAAACATGGCATCTCAAAACACGTTTAATAAGATCTGAAACTTCCAAAGGTACGCAGGGAAGTCTCCAACCTCCCAAAAATTTTTTCAGAAAGCACTTAAAAGGCTTAATTTAATTTCTTATATGAAGCTACAGGCAAATGATAGAATGCTCCTTAGGGGACATGTGCCCCTGTTACGTGCTCTTAAATAGAAAAGGTAGTTCATCTTAAAGACAGAGCAAGCAAAGACATCTGCTCACAGAGAGCCAGCAAAGACATGCTTTGGAGTGCAGTCTATGCAGAAAACCTCTCATAGCAAAGAAACAAAGAGGCAGAACCAGTTGCTATGCAGCAAGTCTGCATTATTGTAGTAATAAGCTGGTTTAAAGCTGTGCAATGTTTTGCCAGTTATACAGTTCAGAGGCCAGTCAGTATCACTAAAAATGAATCTAACATCTTTGTAATAAAAAAGGAGACCCTTATAGGCTTCCGAGTTTGCATCCGCTGAATATATGCACTTATACAGAATATGCATTTTTTCAAGAAAATTATTTTACCTTTTATTAGCTATACTTTTTTTTACAATAACATTAATGCTTTTCTGGCTACACTAAGTACAAATAGGAAAGAGTATGAAATCTTCCCTGGGATGTTCCACCCAAGATTGTCCAAGGGTGCTACTGGGTTTGTGGTTTAGGAACAACTTGCACATAAGAACAGTTGAATAGTATATTCAGTATTGCAAGTGTCCAGTCATTTAAAGGGATCCTGTTATCGGAAAACGTGTTTTTTTCAAAACGCATCAGTTAATAGTGCTTCTCCAGCCGAATTCTGCACTGAAATCCATTTCTCAAAAGAGCAAACAGATTTTTTTATATTAAATTTTGAAATCTGACATTGGGCTAGACATTTTGTCAATTTCCCAGCTGCCCCTGGTCATGTGACTTGTGCCTGCACTTTAGGAGAGAAATGCTTTCTGGCAGGCTGCTGTTTTTCCTTCTCAATGTAACTGATGTGTCTCAGTGAGACATGGGTTTTTACTATTGAGTGTTGTTCTTAGATTTACCAGGCAGCTGTTATCTTGTGTTAGGGAGCTGTTATCTGGTTACCTTCCCATTGTTCTTTTGTTTGGCTGCTGGGGGGGAAAGGGAGGCGGTGATATCACTCCAACTTGCAGTACAGCAGTAAAGAGTGATTGAAGTTTATCAGAGCAGAAGTCACATGACTTAGGGCAGTTGGGAAATTGACAATATGTCTAGCCACATGTCAGATTTCAAAACTGAATATAAAAAAATCTGTTTGCTCTTTTGAGAAATGGATTTCAGTTCAGAATTCTGCTGGAGCAGCACTATTAACTGATTCATTTTGAAAAACAAATGTTTTCCCATGACAGTATCCCTTTAATGAAAAAAGGATTAAACCATTTTAAATAGTTTCATAGTGGCATAAACAGTAGGTTTCACCAATTTTCTTCTGCAACTGAATTGTATTTTGACAAGAGGAAACTATAAGGCTTATGGCACACAGAGATTTGTCGTCTGTGTTTAAATCTACACTGCCACAGGGGAAAAATCTCCCTGAAATGCTTTGCCACTAACTAAAGGACAACGTCAGAGCATCAGCTGTGCACATGGTCCTTGAAAAGATCATACCCACACTTATCTCACTGCCAGGCAAGGTGTCAAACAGACTCTGCATATCAATTTCGTTAAATCTAAAGTTTAAGCTATGTTTAATTACCATCATCTTTTCTGATCTCCACATCGAGCACTCAGAGGGGACGGACACATGCTCAGAATGTAGTATGCATGCTTGTTTCCATGGTAATTTAGAAAAGCAGTTTGCTGAGGTGCACAGCTTGGTGCCTCTTGGTTGTGCTGTTAATTATAACAGAAGCAATAAATATTTCTCTGTAATAGTCACATGATAAAGAACTAGACTTATGTTTTTGAATGAAGCTATTAACATATTAAGGCCCATTTATGGCCACAACCACAGTTGTGGCCATGCAAAAATGGACACAATCATTGTGTGCATTAACACCACTTATCAGGTATTTGCATCAAAAGATGCTTCTAGCACTTGACCTTTAATTAATAAAATCTATATACATAGGGCAGAGACACACATGGAGATTCGGGGAGATTTAGTTGCCCGGCGACAAATCACCTCTTCTTCGGGCAACTAATCTTCCCGCCTGCTACAATGTAAATCTCCAGTGGTATGGCACTAAGAGCACTTCGTTTTCTGAAGTTGCCTCACAAGAAAACTTCGGGCAAATTCGGAAAACGAATCGCTCCGGGTGCCATCTCGCCAGCAATTTGGATTCCAACCAGCAGGAAGGCAGTTCGGGGAGATTAGTCGCCTGAAGAAGAGGCGATTTATCGATGGACGACTAATCTCCCTGAATCTCGACGTGTGTCTCTGCCCTTAGAGATGACAATTATTGCTTTGCCCAGCTTAGTAAGTAAGCTTTTGTGTCTTGACTTAGACTCAGAGATAATAAATGTGCCCAATAGATTTAAAGGGGTTGTTCACCTTTAAACTAACTTTTAGTATGAAATAGACATATTCTAAAGCAAATTGCAATTGGTTTTCACTGTTTAATTTTTTATGGTTATCAGTTGTCTAGCCCAGGAGTGCCCATACTTTACTAATTGGGAGGTCTACTTTTATTGATGTTGTCCTATTGTGATCTACATCCATAAAAGCATTGTTAGCATTCTGTTCCATGGAAAATATTACATGAGAAAATGTATATTGTTATATTTATTAACTATTTCTTATGTAACTAACGAAATAAATATGTGAATGAAAAGCAAGAAATAGTGTGATTTAGACAAGCTGTTTGTTGACAGTGTCTTGATATCTACTCATCACTAGCTAAAGGTTTACTGGTAGATCCCAATCTACCTTTTGGACACTCCTGGTTTAGTCTTTTGTTCAGCAGCTCTCCAGTTTGGTATTTCAGCAGCTAGGGTCATATTTACCCTAGCCACCAGGGAGTGGTTTGAACGAGAGATGGGAATATAAATAGGAGCGGGCCCGCACACAAACATAAGTAATAAAAAGCAACAATGACAATAAATTTGTAGCCTCACAGAGCAATAGCTTTTTGCTGCCCCATTTGACTCCCATATGAAAGCTGGAAAGAGTCAGAAGAGGAGAGCAAATAATTAAAAAAAATATACAAAATAAATATTGAAAACCCATTGCAAATTCGCTAAGGTCATAGCTACCCCCTTAAAACACCAACTAAAACAGATTTTAGTCATTTTAAGATGTTGTACTGTATTAGCCATTGAAAAAATGCAGAAAATGTAGTTTGGTGATACCTTTTATTGGCTAACTGAATAAGTAAAAATTGGATGCTTTTGGAGCACCCTCATCAGGCAAAATACCTTGCAGTAGACAGATTCTGTTCTTACAATGAAAAACTCATGTTCAATGGAATTCTTGCAAACCAGGGACCAAGAAGATTCCTTGATGAGTTTCCTACCAACAGCTTCATTAATGTATATTTGAAACATGACTTCTTGCAGTGTCTTAAAAAAAAAAGTATATGTAAACTGGCACAGATTGAAGGTAGCTTACAAGAGCTTGCAATTAAACAGGTATCACTGCTAGGAATAAATGCAATCTCAATCTGACCACCTGTCACACAAATTGTTCTATACAGTAAATTGAATACCAGTCCCCCTAGCTGCTGGTTATTTAGAGATGAACATGGAAATGGATGCTGCTGCTAAAGGTGCTCACTAGCAATCAGTTAGATGAATTATTTGATTTAATCAGCGGTTCACACCTCTGACACATCTCATGAGCATTGTACTAGTCAGAAACAGAGATTAATGGGGACCACTAGGTACTGTAGGGAGTTCTTAATTAAAGAATATTAAATGACTTCGAATGAGGAGCCTCCCTTTAAGTTTTCCTGTACTAAATCTCTCTCTGATTGGAAAACTTAAAATTAATACGACCTTGCCTACAAAAGGCTTATCTGTAAAGTGAGCAACAACACCTGTACCACTCGGCAGGGGACACTGCTCCCATTAGACAAAGCACAACAGAGTGTAAATAAATCACTGATTATGGCTGAATCTAACAGGGTGTTATCCTTGCAGACATGGCACAAAAGCAGCAGGTTACCAAGCCCAGCGTTTACTTGCTGCTTGGCGCAGTGAGATTAACACAGCCACTTAGAGACCTTTGCTAGGAAGGTTAAGTGCTTTCATTTCCCTGAATCTTTAGACGAGTTTAATATGTAATGGCAGAAAAGGTGAGTTGAACATATCAGTCCAGTTCTTGAAGTATGAGAGGATGGGAATACATAATACACTGATTTCTGTGTGGCATACTTGCATGCCATTGAGAAGGATCACCGCTTCTTTATAGGGGAACTGTTATTGAAAAAATATACAGATTTGAGATCCAGGAATGCTTAGGATCTGGGGTTTTCCAGGTAAGGGATATTTTTGTGACTTGGATCACCATACTTTTATTCTGCTTAAAAAATATATTTAGAGGCATTAGAGACATTTATCTAAAGTCGAATTTTGAATTCATGTGAGTTTTTAAAAACTCCCCTAAACTCCCATTAAAAATGGAATTTTTCAAACTTGGATGAATTAAATCGGCCGAAAACTCGAATTGAATTTGAATCAAATTTGATTTGAATTTCAAAAATGTCAGGAAGGCTGCAAACAACTCCAAATTGATCCCTGAACGTCTCCCATTGACTTAAACAGCGATTTGGCAGGTTTTAGGTGGCAATTAGTCAAATTCAAATCTTTTTAAAAACTTGAATCGAGTTTGAATAACTCCCTAGTAGAATTTGAGAGTTTTGAACATAAAAAAAAATCGAGAATTAGAATTTTTAATTCGACCCTTGATAAATCTGCCCCTTAATCATTAAATAAACCCAATAACATTGTTTTGCCACCAATTGTAATCACACCTATCATAACTCCTAATTATTATGCATTCACTGCATTAGTGCATCGTATATGTAATACTGTCCCGTCTAGCACCATTACTAGTGCAAACATCTTGGTAGAAATTGTAGAGTTTATTTCCATTTACTACCATCAAATGGGAGGACAGAAACTAGTAGAATCATTGTTAACTTAAAACACTGTTTTAAAAACCTTATAGCAAGAGAAGATGCACTGTATGTCACAAGTGATTGATCAATGTTTACTAAAGTAAAGTGTAGGTTTCCAGTGACTTAACGGCTCATTGCATGTTGCCACTTTATACATATTCTTAGTTTTTTTCCTTAAAGGAATACTGTCATGGGAAAACATCTTTTTTTTCCAAAACACATCAGTTAATAGTGCTGCTCCAGCAGCATTCTGTGCTGAAATCCATTTTTCAAAAGAGCAAACATTTTTTTTATATTTAATTTTGAAATCTGACATGGAGCTAGACATATTGTCAGTTTCCCAGCTGCCCCAGTCATGTGACGGATTTTGAAGTAATGCAAGTTTTTTTGAACTCCCATAACTTTGAAATTCGAATAAAAAAAGACCAATCGAAATTTATTTTAGTTTTTAACTTCGGGTGAATAGGCTGTATTCGAATTGTTCGAATCAAAGGATTTGCCCCACAAAAGCTTTGATTTTTCAAGTCCACCAAATGATTCCAAATAGGTTGTAGGAGGACTAAAACAGCAATTTGGCAGGTTTTAGATGGCGAATAGTCGAATTTGAAGTTTTAAAGAGAAAGTACATGATAAATGTCGATATTTGAATAGTCACATTTTTGTCGAATTTGAATTGAATTTTGGCCTATTCGATAGTCGAAGTACACAAAAATAGCTCGAAATTTGAATTTTTTTACTGAATTTTCACTTCGACCATTGATAAATCTGCCCCTTATTACTGCTCAGTTGTTTTTCAAATTTTCCTTTGCGCAAATTAAATATAGCTTTTGCTAACCCGGAAACTGTTTAGCGACCACTGTCGCAGTGGAAGAAGGCTTGCAAATGTTATAGTTTGTGCCAGTGCACATTGAATGTAATAAAACTTCTAACTGAAAAAGTTGTTGTTTGCTCCAAAAGATTACGAAACCTTCAAGCACTTCTTAAAAGTGGGCAATGCGCAAGGAAAATTTCAGAAGGCAATAACAGTTTAAGGAAGAATATTACATTGCAAAATGCTAATTTTTATTCTTTTTTGTGTAAATTGTTTAGCTCATTGTGATTTTTATTACATTCCCCAAAATACTTTTTTCATTCACTTATATTTGTGAATGTTTAAGGTTTTATCTTTTACCTTTTTATTTCTTTCTAAAGCAGCTCTGGGAGGGGGGGGGGGTCATCGACTTTTTAACTGTTATAAATTGATACATTTAGTTGATACATTTGTTATGTTTGTCCCTGCTGAGCAGAATCTTTGAGTTTCATTAAAGGCAGCTGTTAGAATTCTGCACTGAAATCCATTTCTCAAAAGAGCAAACAGATTTTTTATATTCAATTTTGAAATCTGACATGGGGCTAGACATTTTGTCAATTTCCCAGCTGCCCCATGTCACTGTGATTTCAGTTCCTGTATCAGCCTTGTGTAGTGAGGGGCGAATAAATTCGCCTGGCATGAATTTGTGGCCAATTCCCGAGTTTTGCCGGCGTCAATTTCCGATTTTCAAATTTTTTCGTGAAAATGTTCGAATTGCTAGATTTTTTTATGAAAACATTCGAATTACTAGTATATTTCTTGAAAACGTTTGAAGTGCACGATTTTTTTGTGAAAACGTTCGAACTTTCCGATTTCAAGATTTTTGCTAATTTTTCGCTGTTTAGCGAATTTTGCGGGAAATTTGCAAATTTTTCCACGAAAAAAAAAAAAATATATATATATACTGGGACGGATGCCGGATTTCATTTGGAGGGGTTAAACTTAATGGACTTTGGACTTTTTTCAACATCTAACTATAACTATCTAACTATATAAATAACTATATAAATATATATTTCCACTTCCATGGACGATTGTAGATGCTTTGAAAATGTGACCATGATTCTCACTGTATTGCACAAGGCTTTTCACCTTTATGTGTTCATCCTGCATGCCACACTGTGTTACACAAAGATATGGGTACTAAAGTGAAGATGGCACCATACAGTCAGGAAGGTTATCTCCAGAGAAGATAATACATTGCAGGGATTACGGGTATATGTGTTGTCACTCAGCAAATTTTTGTTTGCTTCCACGTGCCTGACAAGAGCATTATCTTACAGGCACTCAGACTTGTCATTATAGAAATCCTAAACATTCCGACATTGCGTTTGAAGAGAAGAAGGTCATCTGGGTGCCAACAGATGTCTTCATGTATCAGTTGCTGCGTAACTAGCAAAAAACGCGATCTTTAAAGGGCTGCATAATGAAACCAACCCTGATTTGCTTGTACAGTGTAGATCATACCATTCATAGTTCCCAGTTACTTTATATAGTTTGTAGAAAAAGATTGTACACAGTGTTAGTAGACATTAGTGTGGAGAGAGTCCATCAGGCCAGGGAAAGAAAGTGCAGTTTAAACAAGTAGGCTAGAGTAAAATATAGCATTAAATATGCAACAGGTCTAATAATCCACAGTTAACAGTATACTGTATAATTGTCACAACAGCTAGTCAGCCGGGGGAGCAGGCTTGGCCTGGTGGGGGCCCATGAG
The DNA here is from genome assembly GCF_017654675.1 of Xenopus laevis. NCBI lineage: Eukaryota > Metazoa > Chordata > Amphibia > Anura > Pipidae > Xenopus > Xenopus laevis. Next base: position 39,532,884 of record NC_054380.1, read on the forward strand.
GGCTGGGGCCCACCAGGGTTTTTACCCTGCTCATCTTTATTGAAAAGCAAGCAACCTGGGATGTATTTACTAGGGATGCACCGAATCCACAATTTTGGATTCGGCCGAACCCCCGAATCCTTCTCGAAAGAATCGGCCGAATACCGAACCAAATCCAAATCCTAATTTGCATATTAGGGTTCCGATTTGGTTACATTGGGCAGAAGGATTCGGCCAAAACCGAATCCTATTGAAAAACGCAGAATCCTAGTATTTACCCATCTTTCTAATACAGTATTTTTTGGTAGTTGGTGAATGCTGGGGGCTGGAACAATTGTCTAGAATTCTGATGTGTTAAAGGAGACATCTTGTGTAAAAAAATAAGAATGTACCAGTGAGTTATACTCATTTAAATATAGAAGAATTGTGCTTAAAAACGTAAGGGTTATTTACTAAACTCTGAATGCAAAAATCATGAAAACATTTTTATATAAAATCTGACTTTTAAAAAAAATCACAAATTTTTTGGACTTTGTTAAACCCTGAGGATGAAAAAGTCAGAATCAGAAAATCCGGCATCTCAGACGTGTCGAGGTGGCATATAAGTCAAGAGAAGTCCCAATGATTTTTTGATGTGCGCTGGGTTTTGTGCAATACCCCAATGTTTTCAGACAAAAAACATAAGAAACCTGAATTTATGGCTGAAAAAAATCCGGAAAAATCTTGAAAATTGGATGAAAAATCCCAAAAAATCGTGAAAATCTGATATTTCTAAAAAAAATTCGAGAAAGTGTATTAATAAATAAGCTGAAAAAACCCATGCGGATTTGGTCAGAGTTTTTTCAGAAAATATTGAGATAAATTTGACTTTGATAGCCCCCTTAGTGTTTCAGGTTGATTTATTGAATATTTCTGCAAAAACCCTAATAACCCCTCTTATCTCTTCCACTTCCTGCTCCCTGAATTCCCAAGCTGTGCAGGGGAGCCAGCGGCACTACGCTCACTGCACTGTAGGACAGGAACCAATCAGCAACTAGTAGGACCTGATAGGGAACTGAAGCCTGTCTTTGCTTGTGTGACTGCAGCGCTGTGATTGGCTGTCCCCCTCCTACTATGCTTCTGGCAGGGTCCATTAGGACATGCCCACCCCTCATTTCAAATAGGGACAGGGACTAGTGAACATCTATTGGGAGCTCTAATAAAGGGGCTATTTTTAAAGATAATATTAATTTTTATGTAAAAGCAATTAGAAAAAGGGTTTTTTCATTTATCCTATATGTCTCCTTTAAAGAACCAGTGTCTGCAACAGATGAGGCAGCTACTGCTGCAGTTGACTGAGCCAGCATTCTGATAACCATTATTTAGGTTGTTAGGGCTCTGGTATATTGCAGTATCTGTATATCATTAGCATTCACCAGCAGTTAACGCTATAGGAACGTGAAGGTCCTTACAGTGGCCTAGTTAAGAGATGCAGTGTTTTTATGAACTTCACCGCACACCAGTATTCCAGCAGCCTTTGATGCAATGATTCTTGTTAACATTACTGTACAAAAGCACTAAGTCACTATGTGTTTGTATCAGTAATAAGTCTGCATGTTTTTGCAGGAGAGGAGCTCTGTACTGGCCTCATATCAGGCTGCGCATTGGACTGCCCTTTTGGATTTCAGACTCATCTGCACAACTGTGAGATCTGCCAGTGTCGGCCTCGGCCTAAGAAGTGCAAGCCTTTAGTGTGTGACAAATACTGTCCGTTTGGCTACCTGTAAGTATCCACAGTGCTAAATCATTGTTCTGGAAATGTTATTCTCATAAAAGCCTCTATGCAACTCTGGGTTATAGCTCCCCAAAGCCTTAAAACATGAAATAAACATGCAGTCTGAGAGAAACATCTGCAAACACACTGGGTGCATATTTTTGCTAGAACAGCATCATTTATTAACGTTAAACCACTTCCGATTCTGTAGGCTAATGCAAAGGGAATAAAAGCTATTTTGTGTTTACAGGCATCCTACTGGCAGTACATCTAATTCCTTTTATCACAAAGTAAAAGCATACAAAAATGAAAGGTTAAGCATTTTTACACTGGATCTCATCTAACAGGTGAATGCTGTATTAGGAAGAGATGCACTAAGTGGATGGAGGTTTTTAGAAGGAAAATGTACCTTGCTCATTAGTAATACAGTATTTACCTTTCATCTATTAAAGGAGCACTAAACATAAAACGTGAATTGATGGATTGCAAAGTTTTTTAATTCAAATAACCAGCTCTGTGCAAATGGTAACTATTCTTTTTGTCCCTACTTACCCTCTAGCATCTTCCTTGCTTATTTAATCTTCAGGTAGTCATACAGTGTCACATTGACTAAAAGGAGGGGCTTCTACCACTAGGACCAAGGAGAGGGGCCCAGAACCAACAATGTAGGGCTTATGGGTTTGGGGCAAAGGTGGTCTCATACAGAAATGTTATATAGTGTTAGTTTACTTTCCCATTCTGGAATAGATTATTTTGTTAAAAGAATATTCCTTATACAGGTATGGGACCTGTTATCCAGAATGCTCGGGACCTGGGGTTTTCCAGGTAACGGATCTTTCCGTAATTTGGGTCTTCATGCCTTAAGTCTACTAGAAATTAATTTAAACATTACATAAACCCAATAAGCTGGTTTTGCTTCCAATGAGGATTAATTATATCTTAGTTGGGATCAAGTACAAGGTACTGTTTTATTATTACAGAGAAAAAGGAAATCATTTTTAAAAATTAGAATTATTTGGATAAAATGGAGACTATGGGAGACAGCCATTCCGTAATTCTGAGCTTTCTGGATATTGGGTTTCCGGATAAGGGATCCTATGCCTGTATATGGATTACAAATAACTGGATTTCAATATCCAGGCTGGAAACATAAAGGTCAGACTTACGAGTTTGCAGCAGTTGGGTCTTGATCTGTTTATATCATACAAAGGTTTTGCATATCATCTAACAATCACTATGTAAAACATGTGACCCATCTGTCCATTTTGTCAATATCATTTCCTTATTCCTTTCAACACCCTGTTCAGCACTCTGTTAAAGGAAAAATATACCCTTTTTTTGACATGAGCTAATTCAGTTGGCCTTTAAAAAAAGTTTTATTATTACAAAGAAAGGGAAAATAGTTTTAAAAATTTTGGATACAATGGAGTCTATGGGAGATGGCCTTCCCGTAATTCTGAACTTTCTGGATAACAGGTTTCCAGATAACAGATTCCATACCTGCATTTTTGTGGTTTATGGTTTATCTATCCATTGTACAGGCTGTATGTATATATGGATTAAATATGAGTCTGTGGTCTTTCTTTTTAAATATCTCAAATTAGTGAATAGATTTGCACACATGAACCTGCCTAATATACCCCCAAAGGAATGCAAATTGCTTAGCATGCTTTTAAATGTCATTAGTACGGTCAAACAAAGGATTTTATGCAGTGTGCATTAGATGTAAAATTCAGTGTTCGTATTCTTGTAAAGTTACAAAATAATTGAGTTTATGCCTTGGTAACAGGGTCATTACCAAGGAAAACGATTGAGCTGAATAGATTAATGAGAAGCAAATACTTACTTTATCAGTCAAACACTTATCTGGCATTGCAAAATGAAACAACAGATAGTGAAAGGGTAGAAAGTTGGCGCCGGGCACACTAGTCCTTATATAAACTTTGTTTTTCTGTGCTGAGGATAGAGTGGCGTGCTTGCACTTCTCAAGATCATTTTTTTTCTTTTATCCACGTGCCTGTGAAAGAAAAGGAAAAGCTGGATATATTTCAGGGACTTGCAATGCATAACTGTCCTTTTACTGGACAATTACACATAGTAACCATCAGCAGACATATAATTACATTTGCTTTCACTTGGAGCAAACTGATCAAATCTGCTGACTGGTTGAATCCATATACGGTTAAGAGGTGCCAATTTAAACAGCTAAATAATATTTCAAAAATGAAATATCTGGCTTTGCCCTGTTTTTTTTCAATTTTTGTTAAATGACTGCATTTCATGGAAAGCCATTACACAAGGATGGAAATAGACAAAATGTGGTATTTACCCATTAGAAAAAAGGAGAAAACAGCTCTTGTTAGGAAAACACAGGCTCAGAAAACAATGCAGACATGCCAAAACAACATTCTGTGACTTTTTAAACAGCCAAATTGTTCCACTCAGCAAGAAGCTGAAATCAGAAATAAATTAGGCCTGTTCTGAGAGATGGGTTTGCTCTCTGGGAATAAGTGTGGTGTCAAGCTTTTTTAGAATATCAGTTGAACAGGGGTTTTATGAAAATACAGGACAAAAGGTTGTAAAGTACTGGACACAAAAAAGACAAGAAATTGGGGATATCTAAGTTGTCACATATGAATTTTATCCTTTAGTGGTGAAATTGCCAGTTCCATTTGCCCTAGGACCATCACTTAATGGAGCTGAAAAATAATTCTGCTGTAGAACAAGCGAGACAATCAGTAGTAAATGCCTTGTGATAAAAAACAATCATTGCTATCCTTGTTACTGTTGAAGGGACTGATTTATGTTGACAAAAATCTTCGCCATTATACCTGTGAATGCCCAGATTTAGGTTCAGATTTCAGAGGAGGCTATCCCTTTTTAGAATTGATAAAATAATACAAAGGCATCAAATGGGCTTGCCTATTCGAGCAATGCTATTTTCCAAAGATGCTGGCTTCACCTACTCCTCCAAATTCAGAATCTGTTAATAAATAGTAATATCGGTATGTAATCTATTATCCAGAATGCTCAGAACCTGGGATTCTACATATAAGGGATCAATCTGAAATTTCGATCATCATACCTTAAGTCTGATTAAAATCATTTACACATTAAGGGGCAAATTTATCAAGGGTTGAATTTCGAAGTAAAAAACACTTCGAAATTCGACCATCGAATTAAAATACTTTGACTTCGAATATCAAAGTCAAAGGATTTTTCACCGAATTTGGCCATCGAACTATCGAAGTAAAATCGTTTGATCGAACGATTTTAGCGTACAATCGAACGATTTTACTTCGATGTGTAAAGACTTAGAAAAATGCATTAGAAGGTCCCCATAGGCTAACATAGCACTTCGGCAGGTTTAATTTAGTAAACTATTGAAGTTGAAGTTTTTTTAAAGAGACAGTACTTAGATTATCGAATACGAAGTAAATTCAAAGTCGTAGTATCCTATTCGATGGTCAAAGTATCCAAAAAATTACTTTGAATTTAGAATTTTTTTACTTCGAAAATTCCCTTGAATTCACTTCGACCCTTGATAAATCTGCCCCTAAATAAAATTACAGAGAAAAAGTAAATAATTTGAATTATTTGTTTATAATGAGATCTATTGGAAGTTGCCCTTCCTGAAATCTGGAGCCTTCTGGATATAGTCTTATCCTGATTTCCCATATCCTTAAATGATTACACCTTGGTGTGATATGTACATAAACATGCATACGAGTCAGAGTTGGACACTGGTATTTTCGTCCAAATTATAATCGTTACAATTTACAATGAGGAAGAAAATCAAGGCAAATTAACAGCAAATTATTTGCAAGCCATTGTATAATAGTTCCTAAAGAGTTCTTCTGAAATGTTGATTATAATAATAATGCAATTAATGAATTATTCACTCTTTAACATGCCACAGACTGGTAATTAATTCCCTTGCTGCCAGGTGGTTTCATGTTGCGAGAGCATTCTCTTTCTATAATAGGATCAGGCATTGTTTCTTCCTTATTTTAGATGTGTTCATTTTCTTTGGGGAAAAAAGGCAAATTAAAAAATGTAGCCTTCCAGGGAGAGCTAATTTCCTTCCATTCAATGAATTGTGATTTATTTTTGTTAAAGAACGTTAGGCTATAACTGCTCGGGTCTGGAATGTTCAAATGATTTTTTTTATTTTGCAATTAACATTTGTTTTTAAAAATAAAATGTAAACTTTTTTAAAATGTAAAATTTGATTGATATGTTTTCACCTGATCATGGTTTTGAGCAGAAGCTCCAGGTCAGAGTGATCCCGCTTGGCACGAAATTATGGCCAAATCTGATTGTATTATATGGCTAGATTTTAGGGTTGCCACCTTTATAAAGGAGGTACAGTGATATTGGGAGGTGCCTGTAATGTTGAGGGCAGGTCCATGACATCATGGGTGGGCCAGTGACTTTGGCGGAGAGGCCAGTGGAATGGGGGAAGGGCTATGCCATCACATAGTTAGGCTGCCCTGTATAAAACAGGTGACAACCCTATTTAGCCCAATAACCAATCCATCACACAAAAAGTTGTAATCCTGTTTAAGAACAGACTACAGTATATTCATAGGTGTGATCTTAAGAGGAAATGAGCTGAATATTAGATTGTAAGCATTTTTGGACTCTCTTCCTGTTGTTAAGGCTATTTGTAATTCTGTGTTAAATGTATACATTTTTTTCATCACTGCTAAATATCGTGGTGCTTTATGAATGTGTGTTAATAGTAATAATAATAATAATAATAATAATAATAATAATAATAATAGTATTTTGTAATGACAGACCTGTACATTAGAGGAAGAAAGTTAAAATATATAGCAAAAGGAAACAAAAATAATATTAACTTGTTCCAGCTTGGCAATGCTAGCACAGAATTTCAGGGATATGTACAGTGTATTAGTTAATAATGGCAATAACCAAATCAAGGATATGATATGACATCCTTCCTTCCTCCATTTTGTACTAGGTGCCATGTTTTGCAATGTGATGTTGATTATATTTGACTGCTCCCTTCTTCATGCAAAATGGTGCTTGGAATACATATGAACCATGCACACGCATTCAAACACATATGTGTGAATCTTACCCTTTCATCTCCCTGTCACATGCCATGTTTCACAGATGGGCTTGATGGCACTTTTATCTTTTGTTTACTTGCACATACTGTAAAGAAGTAATAAAATAGCAATAAAAAAAATTGCCGGAATCAGCTACTTATAGAGTGCATAATGCACATAAATAGACACCCTTACACACTATGATGAATTATTAACGTGTTAATGCTGCTGATCTTGGTATCCTACTCTCTCTCTCTCAAATTAACACATTGCTGCTGCTGTTTGCTTCTACAAATGCCCACTCTTTTACATAAGATATTATGAAAAATGTTATTTGACATCTCTGTGAGCACTTTATTTGAGAATTATTATCCAGTAATCGAGATTCAATTGTCATCTATAGACAAATAGCCAATACCCAAATCGACTTTTATAACCCAAATGCCCAAATAAAAGCTCATTTTCAAAAAATATAATGATTGAAAATATGCCTCCCGTTGTATTATTAAGTTTTTGCTCAAGATAAAGCTTAAACATTTTATTTTGGAATTCGGATTAGAAAAATATTCTGAATCAGTTGTTTTTCACTACAATTTTTCTCATGAAAAATGCAGTTTTATATTTTAGTTCCCTTCGTTTTATTGCCATATTTGATATCATGAGTATTAAGTTGTCTTCGAGCAATGGTTGGCTCTCCTCTTCATGTCTAAGTGGCTAAAGGGACTAAATACATTTTTTCTATATCAGCTCTTGTCCTGAACATAATTGTTGCCTTTTTAAAGGCCACTATTCCACTAATCGAGAAAATAGAACCAGTTTCTGACAGTTCCTGGTTCTGCTGAGCAAAGAAGAAGTTAGTAAAACAAATGACAAGTCCACAGATAAGGCCTCTGTATAATGAGTTGCTTCTTATCTCAAAACAAATGCTGCATCCTAAGCATTGTTTATACATAACTTGTTATCTCCCTTTGAAGAAATTACCCTGTTTATAGAGCAATGAGTTCAGTGAGAAAAAAGTACTTTAAAGTGCAAAAAAAAATAGTTTTTATTATAAGAATATGTAGATTTTTTTTAGCAAAGGTTTATATAAGGGTATGCTGCCCCTTTAAAGGAACAGTTCAGTGTGAAAATAAAAACTGGATAAATAGATAGACTGTGCAAAATAAAAAATGTTTCTAATATAGCCAGTTAGCCAAAAATGTAATGTATAAAGGCTGGAGTGACTGAATGTCTAACATAATAGCCAGAACACTACTTCCTGCTTTTCAGCTCTCTAACTCTGAGTTAGTCAGCAACTTGAAGGGGGACCACATGGTAAATATCTGTTCTGTGAGTTTGCAATTGATCCTGAGCATTCAGCTCAGATTCAAAAGCAACAGATATGACCCATGTGGCCCTCCTCAAGTCTCTGATTGGTTACTGCCTGGTAATGAGGGTAACCAGTAAGTGTAACCAAGGTAGCTGAAAAGCAGGAAGTAGTGTTCAGGCTATTATGTTACACATCCAGTCACTCCAGCATTTATACATTACATTTTTGCCTAACTAACTATATTAGAGACATTTTTTATTTTGCACAGCCTATCTATTTACCCAGTTTTTATTTTTATACTGAATAATTCCTTTAAAGAAGCAAACAAGAAGAGGGTACATTTCCACACATCTGGTTTGAATGCAATAGGTTGAAACACTTCTGGGATTAGGTATTTTCAATTATTGGACAAGTGTCACAAGTAAATGCCAATCCCATCCCTTTAGTCATACTACATTTTGCCACAGAAAAACAGAAAAATATCAACAAATTCATTGACCCTAAAAATGCTTTAAGCAACCAAAGCTTTATTTCCAAGAAATTGAGAGACTTTCCTAAAGAGCACAAGTGGTTTAACTAGATGAAAGACATAAGAAAAAAGGAGGAAATCACGACTATGAAACAAGAAACAGATAATAAGTATTGTGGCATTTGGGCTTCATTGCTTTATTATATCAAACAGTGTGAACCTGAAACTATTAGGTGAATTTAATGTTATTGCTAATGGAAATTATACTATGCCCTAAATTATTTAAATTGAGACCACCTAATATATGATCCACTTACAAACTGGCATTAATGGACCTATAAAACCTCGATTTTCTAAGCCTTGATTGTGAAACTCAATTTACAGAGGCAATTAGACCATTTGCCCGATTAGGGAGACAAGATGGATAGGCTTGACTTTATGTACTTGATACTTGATATTATATGTTCTGAAAGGTAGAGGGACACATATATTTCTTCTAAAGAAAAGTATACCCCTCTTTTGTTTTCGTTCCACATATACTTTTATAAATAACAAAATCATTTTGAACGAGGCAAAACTCTGATTTACAGATCAGCTTGACTGGAATTATGAAGAGTTGGACTATTGCCAAGCACCATTGTCTACTGCAATATTGACCTATGAGTTAATGCCATCTATTTATTAGTAGTCAGCTGCTAATATTGTATCTGTACATGGCATATTTATGAATTTGGCAAATAATAACAACTCTGAGCATTAACTATATTTACAGAGTGATATATGATATGTTATTGACTAATTAAATAATCATTATTTATTGTTATGCTTAGTACTACTCATGTGACTTCAGCTGCAGTTTTGCTGTCTTTGTTTCTGTAGGTAGTAGGTCATTCGTTTTTATATTTTGGTGTGTTTTTAGTGGTTGTTACTGTATATTGCTTACTATGTTCCATTATACATTTCCATGATATGTGTGTGTGTGTGTGTGATATGATAAAAAGGCAATATTTTATTTAAATGTACAATTTTTTTTTACTTTAGTTTCTAATATGGGACATTGTGGCCTGTTTTGAGTAAACACTAGTAATGAGTAAAGTTGTGTCGTGAAATATGGTGTCGAAAAGCATATACATTGCCCTTGTTAAAGAATCTCTTTTCACTGAGCTACAACTGTTCTTCCCAGTGAAAGAAAAACTCCCACATTGCCAGTTTTTTCCAAACATGGCATCCAGACAACTCTTTATATTTACAAGGGACTCCATTATATAAAATGGAGTCTATGGGAGATGAACTTTCCTAAATTCAAAGCTTCCTGGATAATGGGTTTCTGGTTAATGGACCCCAATCCTGACAATATTGAAAAGATATTCTCATTCAGATTTTTTTAATGCCAAACATAAGAATTGGTTTTGCTGGCTTAGATACCATTAAGTGTAGGGTACTGATTACAGAGAAAAAGAAAATCATTAACAAAATGAAGCATTATTGACTTAAATCAGACTGGATTAAATGGCATTCCATTATTATGAAGAGTTCTAGGTAACTGATATCTGGACAATCAATCCCATACATCTACTAATTACTGCCTGGCAAAACAGAACAAGCTTTTAGAGAATGTTTCAGTGAGTATTTGGAGTTGGTTAATATATTGCTTTATTTGCATTGTTAGAAAAACTGATTAGATGACTAAGACAGGTCTGTTAATATGTTCCAATTACGTATCAACCATAGGGAATGAATTTGAGATGGAACATTGAGAATACAATATGTTCTTAAACTTTTGAAGAAATAAAGCATTATGCACAGGGACCATCTGAAAGGAGGCTGTTTTTTTAGTAGTATGGATTTCTATAGCAAGTTTGGTCTGCACTTCCAAGATGAGATAGTAGCTATCATTTTGAAGAAGGTGAGATCTCAAAGAAAGATATGATTCTTTGATGTTGTCTTGATGTCTTTTATTGAGTGTTCCGTTGGAATGTGAGTATTTATATGAATCAAATGCGCTGTGCACTATATTTCAGTTCAAGAACTGGCATGGATGATCGAGTTATATTGTCAGCTCAATGCAGTGTAAAGTTCTTTATCACACCTCTGGCTGTCACATCCCACTGGTTTTATGGCAGTACCTTATCCAAGAAAGGGCTGCTAAGATGCTCTGATGTTTTAGTGTCACAAAGTGTTAAACCCTTTGATACTTTGATGCCTGACATGTTCACCTCAATTACGTACCATTTGCTTTAGTGTTTCTAGACCTGATTATAGTTATAGAGTCAAAATGAGCATTGCATTATTGTAATCATTATTTACAAGCCCCAGCCTGATGCACAGAACACAAGCTTTGCGATCATGTAAAATGCAAAATGTTTGAAATACATCAGAGCAGAAACTGATGTAACTAGCAATACATTTTTATGCGGTTCATACTAAAAACGAAATTTCTCTTTTATAAGCTCGGTAAAATCTGAAGTTATACAGATTAAAAGCTATTTTCACGTTGGCACCGCACACAGCATACATGTGGCTTCCCCTGTGAGCTGTTTAGAAATGATATTTGATAGTGGAGCAGCTGAATTTACAGTTTTTGCCAGGACCAGGTAATTTAACATAAAGGATAAGTGAAGTCATTAACAAGGGCAGGGTGTAAAGCGCAAAAAGGGCTGAAAGGGGCATATTTGTACTTATGCATCTGCCCTGAAGCTTGCACCGCAAATATCATTTTTTGAGAACAAGAACGTAGCACAACCGAAACTCCTCCAATGCAGTGTATTTATTGGGTGTACACTAAGGTGGAAGGTAGGTTGGTAAGGATATTGATATTCAATCCAGGGCAAGGTGCACAGCAGCGCTACATAATGGCTCAGTGAAAAATCACTAAGGGGAATGATATTCCACCCGTTAATAATCTTGCACTAGGGCATGTATAAATGAAACATCGCCTATTCCAGGTTGTGTGCCATTTATTTAGCTGTTCTCTTCTCTACTATATGGTAAGGCTCTCCACATGGCTCTTCCTATTCCATTTATTCAGGGATGAAGCAGGGGTATGTAGGCATTGCAATGTGTTCTACCCAGACAACAGCACTTACTTTTAATTTATAAACATTGTGTTATGGCATCAGAATGCAAAATTTATAAGGATACAGTTTTTCGGTGGAATGTCTATACTGTGGAATATACACGTTTACTGGCACGTTATCTTGAAGCCTAATGCTTTTCATTAAAGGATAATTAAACCTTTAAAGTAAGTGAATAGAAAATTGACGAGAGTGCTATTCTAAGGACTTCTGCCATTTACATTCATTATTTTTTTTAAATACCAAGATATCAAAGTGATACTGAAATGTTCCTTTAAAAATAGGAACATGTCAATATCAGTGAAAGGAAGCTGCAGGAGTAATATAAACAACTAATAGCTCTCCAAAGGCGCAGCCAGCCGGCGAGCCTTAGTAAAGGTGACCCTCCGACACCATTAAATAATCTGTAGTTGTTTCTTTCATACTGGGCCGGGGGCACCGTGATCCCTCCATAGGCTGGAGTCCTGTTTTCATTTGTAATTAGCCTATGGAGGGATCGCACCACCCCCAGCCCAGCGTGACTGAAACAAATCAGGAAGATGATTTAATGGTGTCGGAGGGTTGCCTTTACTAAGGTTCCCTGGGCTGGGGGTGGCTTTGGGGGCTTTTAGCTGCTTTTATTTCTCATGCAGCTTCTTTTCACTGATACCATCATGTTCCTCTTTGTTCCTATTTGTATAAGAACTTGTCAGTATCACTTTAAGAGATATATGTATTGTTTATATGAACTAATTTTGTAACACTACTTTTAAAGGCTTACTTATCCTTTAATGAATAAAGATGTGGTTGGCACAGAGGAAGTAGCTTGCTGAAGGTTGCTGGCCAGACAAATTAAAAATGCCTGTTTTCAGATGTTTCTTTATTTTTAGAAATGAGAGCAATGTCTTAGGCTTGTTAAAACATGAATTTCTTACGTAAGGAGCTCTTGTCTGGAACTTGCCACAATAATTTAGCTGTTGTTTTGCTTCTAAACTTTCATACTCATGTTTTCCTCGCTACCATTGCTACTTAGTTACTTTTCTAAAGGGTTTCTTTGGATCATTATTATGTAGGAATCTATTGCATTGGCATCTGTAACCCCGTCTTCCCCTCCAAATATTTAAGCAATGCATGTCTAATGGACCCCTGAGATCTGTCTCTTTTTCCTCCATTTAACATTTATCTTTCAGGCCATGAAAGAAAGTTAGCCCTAATAGAGTAGCACAGGGATCTGGAACCTTGGCTCTCCAGCTGTTAAGGAACTACAAGTCCCACAATGCAATGAAGGAGCCTTTTGAAGGAGTCTAAAGGCAAATGCATTGTGGGACTTGTAGTTCCTTAACAGCTGGAGAGCCAAGGTCAGGAGGAACTCCTGCCTGATAACCTTCTGTACTGAGACCAGCTACAGTCTAGTAGAAAAATTCTGAGGTCCTGGAGGTCCAAGACATTAATTCTAATGCAGACACTTAACACAGATGATTATTATTTGGGTCTAAGAACCCTGCATTTTTTTGTTGGTTTAACCAAGAAATATTCCTTTTTGAGGTGGCTACTAGCATATATGCATTGGAGGATCAAGATGCCCAGGCCTTTCTAGTCTAAAGCTTTAGAAAGTGCTCTACTATAAAATGCAAGCTGAAACTGCAAAAAATAGTTATTCTTGGTCAGATTTCAGAGGTTAATAGGGTTTAGGGTTCATACAGAGTATTATCCCTGCCAATGTTCATAAGGAAATCCATAAAGAAAACTAAAGCAACAGGTCATGCTAGAGCATGGGTATTCTAGAAATGTGTAATCCAGAACACATGATAAAGGGCAGCTTTTTTTTTTTTGTGGTTAAAGGGGAACTATTGTGAAAAACGAAGATTTAGTAAAAGTTTCATCATACTGAAATAAGAATCTTACTAAATATAATCATTTAAAAAATATGTCTGAAATAATCATGTTTATCTTCACTATCCCTCTCTCAGCATCTGTTTCTGTTCCTTCTCTCTTCATGCAGGAGTTCGGTGTCAGATATTAATTGACAGTTAGATCCAATGTATCTTTCAGGGGGGTCCCTTTCTTAGCAGATGATTTAGAGCTCGCTCAAATAACTGATTCCAGTACAAACAAAATCTAACAAAATAAGTGTCTCTGGTACAAATCCAGCATGTAGAGAGACATGATGTGTAGTGATTTTGAAAGAGTGAGTTATAATACATTTTCTAGGCAAAAGAAAAAAAAAAGAAAGATATATTGGATCAGACAACCAACTCTTGCATTAGGATAGAATGAAGTGAGTCAGCAACTGAGAGGGGGAGAGAGAAGAGTAACTTGATTGTTTCAGAAACAATACAGAATTTTTAATTGATTATATTTAGAAAATTTCTTATTTCAGTATGATGAAGCTTATATAAAATTTTCATTTTCGCAATAGTTACCCTTTAACTGGAACATGCTACATTCGCAATCACTTCTATATATCTTTTTCTTCCACAAGCATACATTTACCAGCATACCCTGAACTAGTCCTCACTAGTCAAACCATTATATTATCCCTGACTTAAAGGAATCAACTTTACAGCTTTCTGTACTTTAATTATGGTCTAGAATATGTATCATCAAGCAATCATTAAGCTCTATGGGGTCTAATATAAGATGCAACGTTTGCAACAGTTCCTATCGCCTATAGCACCCAATCAGCAGGAAGTATTTACTGGTTACCTGTATACCTGTTTGGTTATTGGTTGCTGAGGATGTCATGTTCTTTCATGTTCTTTTTATTACAAATTGGGAATTATCTTACATTGTTTTCATCAAATGAAGATAGAAGTAATTAAAAGATTAATTCTGACATTTTTTGATGTTTAGACCTTTGTCTATAGCCATTAAGATCTAATCTTGCTCACTATATACATTTATGCACTGCAGGAAGAACAAGCATGGTTGTGAAATATGTCGCTGTAAAAAGTGTCCTGATGCCCCTTGCAGCAAAATTTGCCCAATGGGATTTGAACAGGACAATCATGGATGCCGCATCTGCAAATGCAGAGGTAGGTGGCACACAGTATTTAGTGAGCCTCTCAATTCTTTCCTTTAAAAAAATGATAAAGGTATATGAATATGTTTTAAATGTTAAATAATAAACTGTAGACATTGCTGCCTGATGATTATGGCTCCTCCAGTGAACATAAATGTCATATTCTGACAGTGTTCCTCTGTTCAGTAGAGCTTTGTTTCACTTTTGCAGTAATTTCATTCTTAATTACTACATTCTAATGAAGTAACCCATCATGGAGCTGGGAATGACTTTTTAATGAGCAGACACTGTAGCCAGATGGACGAATTGTCTCTGTGTGTGTTTTTCTTGCCATTTGGCTCTTTGCGGTTGTACTGCTCACAATTAGAACAAAACACGCATACATCGTTTTGCATGTACACGATCAGTTTCTCCACTGTTAAAAATCCATTCAGAAGTCTGAATGGGAAGGGCCATTTAAACATTGCCTGATTCTTTTTTATTTAAAATAATATTTAAAAGGGAAAATATGTACTTTAATGTTTATACTTTTTTATCTTCCCAATGAAAGAGATCCATATCCAGAACAATGCATAAAGGGGAAATCATTCTTAAGAAATCATTTACTGATGGCAGCCAGTGATGAAGCAGGGGCATGTAGGCATTGCTATGTGTTCTAGCCAGACAACAGCACTTACATTAATTTATAAACATTGTGTTATGACCAGTGTCAGACTTCGACACCAGGGGCCCACCCAAAAACCTTAGACCAGGGGTCCACTATCAGTACTATTTTCTTCCTCTCCTCACTCAACCTCTATTTTAATACCAAGATGTTAAGCGATACATGTATTGTTTATGTTAACTAATTTTTTTACATTAATTTTAAAGGCTTACTTATCCTTTAATGAATAATGGTGCTGATGGCACAGAGGAAGTAGCCTGCTTAAGGTTGCTGGCCAGACAAATTAAATGTGCCTGTTATTCAAATGTTTCTTTATTTTTAGAAATGAGAGTAATGTCTTATACTTGTTAAAACATGCACTTACATGAATGGGCTGTTGACAAGCGATCCTGATAGCCCATGGTTACATGATTAGATGATGTCCCCAATTTCAGTTTTAAGGACTGCCAATCTTGTCACTTCATTCACATTTCCTTCCTAGTTCAGATGACATCCACTTATGATGCTGTCTTGCCGAGCTTCCCCTGGCAGACTTATCACATGCAGGGATAGAAATAAAATTCACACACACACACTGATCAATATTATAATAATAATATATTGTAAGAAAATGAATACATTACCGATTGAACACAACGCAACGTCTAGCTGAACTTCCCATGGCAGACTTTTGAAAGGAACATCAGCTGGGGGACCCTGGGCCAAGTACAGCGAACTCTCAAAGCCAGGTCAATCGGGCAAGGTTCTCTTCCTTTCCATTAGAGTTGGCAAATTATTCATTATCTAGCAGTGGCCTGAGAATCTGGATAACCCAAAAATCAGATGTGGTAGAAACTTACTTAGTAAAGCAAGTTTCAGAACTGGCACAGCTTTGTCCTTTTAGTGAATGGCCTTGTTTAGCTGGCCTGACCCCAGTTATATCACACCAGACATTTGGTATCATTAGGTCATATCCGCAAAAGGCAAATAATAAATGAATATAAATTGGCCCTTTAAGAACCCAAAACTCTTATTAGTTTATAATAAGTCTTCTGCACAATCATGTTTCCTTTAGGGGAAATTGTGCTTTGATGCATTTTCAAATAACTATGCAACAGATTTATTTTTTCAGTATCATGTGCATTCTCATAGATCAATATATCTTCACAGAGAACAATGTCAGAAGATTATTATAAAAGCAGTAAAAAAAATTCATAATTTGTGCTTGAATGCACTGGGGACCACTATACACACGAGGAGCTAGGCATATACAAATTGTGTTTCTCCAGAAGAAACTGCAAATAAAATGTGTATTTCGCAGTTGTTTTGGATGTTTTCATATATCAAGGCTGCCTGTAGTAAAACCTGTATTGACAAAATGTAGTAGAAATATAGCATCACAGAAACAACATTAAAAGTTATTCTGTAATGAAGTGGCTAAAATTTTAAGGGGTGTATAGCTGTCCCTTCCATTTCTTATGCTGCCTGCATGAAATTTTTGTAACAATATTACAATCTCCAAAGCCACACCAGTGTAATCTTAAATCTTAAATGAGTGGGCATTGTTTAAATGGCTGACATTGGACACTGCAATCCAATCAGTATCAAGCTCTGACCTGTTAACTGATGTTATGAGATTTTTGATAGGTTGCTCAAGGATATTATTCTAAAGATTTAGGGATCACCCATAGGGGTGTTGTTATTATCATTTATTATTACCCTGTTCACGTGCTAGAGTGCTAAGGGGCACAAGCTCGCTGCTTTGTGCTATTTTACAAAGCACTTGCATGCTGGGGTATGTTGATCTCTGCACCAAGAGCCAGATAAAAAAATCAAGTACTGGGTGCAGAGAACAGCATCAGACTGTGCAGCAGAGCCCTTTCCTTATCCACTGGTCCCACTAACATGCTATTCTTGGAAAGAACATTGATTAATGCAGGCAGCTCTTTATACACAGAAGGTGTGATAGTGCAGAAGAAAATGGCAGATCTACCGTACAAGGTCCACACATAGAGTAGCTTCAATTTCCTTGTTTAGCTCAAGAAATAACAAAAAACTTTGATTTTGCACAATTAAAACGAAAGGCAAAAAGTTGTTCAAGACAAGCCCTATTCATTTTACTTATTTTAAATAAGGGGGTGTATACTGTCCCTTTCAGATATCTCTTGTTAAAGGGATACTGTCATGCGAAAAACTATTTTTTCCAAAATGCATCAGCTAATAGTGCTGCCAGCAGAATTCTGCAGTGAAATCCACTTCTCAAAATAGCAAACAGATTTTTTTTATATTTAATTTTGAAATCTGACATGGGGCTAGACATATTGTCAGTTTCCCAGCTGCCCCCAGTCATGTGACTTGTGCTCTGATAAACTTCAGTCACTCTTTACTGCTGTACTGCAAGTTGGAGTGATATCACCCCCTCCCCCCCCAGCAGCCTAACAACAGAACAATGGGAAGGTAACCAGATAACAGCTCCCTAACACAAGATAACAGCTGCCTGGTAGATCTTAGAACAACACTCAATAGTATAATCCAGGTCCCACTGAAAGCACATAACCAGGCAAAATGACCTGAGATGGCTGCCTACACACCAATATTACAACTAAAAAAAAGTGTAAACAGTGTAATTTAGAAATAAAAACAACATCATTAAAATCATGACATTATCCCTTTAAATTAAGTAAACCTGTGAGGTCATGGAACCTCATGTTAATTGTTGCCCTTTCTACATGCTTTACATGTGATTCAATAAATATTTAAAAATACTGTGCTACACTGTTATCATGATCACTATATTTAATGTTCACAGTATTTTTAAATATTTAATGAATCACATGTAAAGCATCGTACAATGTTTTATTATTTATTATATATTTTTGATTTTTTTCACGATGTATTTAGTGTGTTTTGATTGACACCATTCAATTAGTCTATTTAAAGCCCTGAGCACGTGACAAACACTAGACCCTGATGAAGTGCCAGGAGAGTTAAGGCACGAAACGCGTAGCTTTCCTCACCAACCCACTGCCACATGTTCACTAGATGTGCACAATAAAGCCGCAAGATTATTGAGCAAACACGTCTCCTATGATTCCTTCGGTCAGCACCCCACAGCGGGTTAATTTGTGCAAGTTTGAGGACCTCCCTATTTCCTCTTCCCCATAATATTTCTAGCTTGAGCCCCTATTCCTAATGAGTTGCCAAACATGAAAACTGATCGAGGACCTCATGGTTTGGTGACAAGAAAGTGTGAGGACCTCCCTCTAACCTCTTCTCCCATACTATTTCTAGTTTGAGCCCCAGTTCCTTATGATTTACCAAGCATGTATACTGATCAACTACCTCATGGCTTGGTGACAAGGAAGTGTGAAGACCTCCCTCTAACCTCTTCCCTCTTCCCTCTATTTCTAGCGGCTATCTAGCCTGAGCCCCCATTCCTAATGTAAATTTCTGAGGACCTCTTGGCTTGGTGACAAGGAAGTATGAACAACTCTCTGTTGCTTATACTTACACAGCCCCATCATATTAGTTTTAAGATGCATTTTTTAGCATCTGTGGCAGGCAGTAAGAAGTAGCAAACAGAAGATGAGTTATTAAAAGTCTGCAGCCACATGCATTTTAAAACAGAGTGACAGGAATGTCAAGCAGATTATTTTTAAATGTAAATGAACCTTGTATAATGCAGTGCTTTCTATTTAATAATGAATTATCACATTACAGTATATATGAATTCTATTATATTACACAAAACCAAATTACAGACTGTCTTTCCTCTATCTACACAGATTCAGGCCATATTAGAATCCATTGCACAGGCTTTATTAATAAAAGTGTTTTATACAATGGATGATCATCATTTTACATACAGAAGGGGATCAATTCATTACTGTGTGCTATTGTCCATTACAAAGAATTAGTTGGTTATCGATTTCCCGTGGAATGAATTATCTTAATGGTCAGAAGATAATTCTTATTAACTGAAATGACAACACTACCTGAAAAAGGCAGGCATTTTTAAAACAAATGTGACTGTTCAGTTTGGCTTTGCAGCCCATCATTTATTAAGCAGCAAGGATTCACTGGGAATAAGTGCAAGTGATGGAATGTTATTATTTACAATTAGTCCTGAAATGTCCTTGTGGCGAGTAAACACAGAGAAGGACTGAAGCATTTAGATACTCACCAGACAATGAGCAATGTGTTTGTATATGCTTGCTCAGTCTTATTGTTTAGCAGGTAAAGTATCTCTTTCACCTGAAGTTTTCTTCTGATTTCTCCCCCTTGCACTGCTTTGAAAGACAGAAAAGGAAGCCTTTCTAAATCTTGTTTTTGCAAAAATCAGATTTGTGTGCAGAGAAGATTTTCCATAATAGTTGCTGCTCTAATTAGGATTTGCATCACGGTTATTTGAAATATGGGGCAAAGTCTGTAATGCCAAAACCCTTAAGTAATGCCAAACCCCTTATTCCAAGTTGACGTACATTTTGTTCTAATTCTTTTTCAAAACTCGTTGCTTGGTGGAGAACTGTGAACTTTCATTTTAACCTGACAAAGGGGGAACGCCCCCGAAACGTTGTGACGCAATAAACGTACCAGGGGTTGCACCCCGGTTTGAATCGCTCTGTGTGCCAGCCTGTATTGCTTTTTATCGGTAAATTTTGGGAGGGCCGTCTCCCTGAGGAGCTGTGCACCAAGCGGGATCGTGGCAGAAAGGGCCTGAGTGTGCACGTGAGTTTGTACAAACTTTCATTTTAACCCAGGCCAACCTATGGAATCATGAGAGCTTGTGCAAGGAGTAAGAATGTAGTCATCACATTATGAGCTGCTACAGACAGTTTGCCATGCTTTTTCAGAAGAGAATTCACTAGCTCTGCTAACAGATATATAACATATACTGTATACAGGGTTTTACAGTTCTCTTCTTGTGAACTATCTGTCCCCCCTCTAATAAATATGTCCCTGTATCTCAGGCAGAATGCAGAAGAAGTAGTCCATAATAAATATTTAGTCAGATGAAATACGCTCACTTTCACCTTCTCAATAAAAGGTTACACACATTTTTTTAAATGGACTTTGCTTTCCACTGATGTGTCAGAAGTAAAGGACTAATGGGGTTATATAATAAAAGGCACCTAGTTCACCCATGCCATGAGTTACTGCTCCTGGG
This sequence comes from Xenopus laevis, assembly GCF_017654675.1. NCBI lineage: Eukaryota > Metazoa > Chordata > Amphibia > Anura > Pipidae > Xenopus > Xenopus laevis. Next base: position 39,553,357 of record NC_054380.1, read on the forward strand.
CATACTTAGTACCTTATATTACGAGGGAAAATGCTTAATTAATTAAACTTGGTACTTCAGGTGCAAGGAGCTGAACAAGGTAGTGCTTCCGTGGCATCCATGACACTTACACCTAGGGGCACATTTACTAAGGGTCGAATATCGAGGGTTAATAAACCCTTGAATTCGACCCTCGAAGTAAAATCCTACGAATTCGAATATCGAAGTCAAAGGATTTACCGCAAATCCTACGATCGATCGATTGAAGGAAAAAATTTTGATTGAACGATAAAATCCTTTGAATCGATCGATTCGAAGGATTTTAATCAATCGATCGAAGGATTTTTCTTTGATCAAAAAAACCTTAGAAAACTGATGGGGAAGGTCCCCATAGGCTAACATTGTACCTCGGTAGGTTTAAACTGCCGAAGTATGTAGTCGAATAGTCGAACGATTTTTAGTTTGAATCGTTCGAATCAAAGTTGTAGTCGAAGGTCGTAGTAGCCTATTCGATGGTCGAAGTACCCAAAAAATTACTTCGAAATTCAAAGTTTTTTTACTTCGAATCCTTCACTCAAGCTTAGTAAATGTGCCCCCTAGTGAATAGCATTTATGTGGGAGGCATGCAAGGGGGCCCCATGTCCCCACCCTATTTAGCTCCTTATATGGAGGTTGAAACTTGTCCAAACTTTGTGTCCCATTCAAAACAGAACAATGGGCACTAAAGTATTTGTCAGTTTGCATAAGGCTTGATGCATTTGCAACATTTTTAAGCACTAGACATCTGCTTAGTAAATGGACCCGCATACGCGGCCTTTTCACTATTATAAGTTATTGACCCTCTATTTACACACAGTGGTCTAAGATTAAGAATAAAGGACCATCTGCATATGTAAGGTGCATTGCATGGGAAATAAAAAACAATAATAATGGTTGTTTTGTTAAACTATAGTAACAGTAATATCCGATTTATTTCAGAAACGACTTCTGTGGTGCCCCCAGTCAAAACAGGCTCATGCTTGGCAATGGATGGTCGACGCCATGAAAATGAAGAGAGTTGGCACGATGGATGTCGTGAGTGCTATTGTCACAATGGCAAAGAAATGTGTGGACTCATTACATGTCCTGTTCCCGGCTGTACTAGCCCCACTATATACCCAGGACAATGCTGCCCTTCATGCCCAGGTATAAACCCTGATATTGCCAATTATACTTTTCACTCCATATCTCTAGTTTACACAGACACAACTTTTCACTTGAGCTACTACACATTTTGAATAAATATTGTATTGGATTGCCTGGTTGGCATTTTTTGTTCTAATGACAGAGTTGGTAAAGGGAGCATCCCCTATAAATGAAGGTAGTTTTTTTAAACCACATTTTTGCTTTGATCAGCCATCTAGTCCAGAAAGGACAAAAAGCTCTTCAATTCATAAAGCTTTAAGGAGTTGTTCAACCTTCCAAACACTTTTTTTCAGTTGAGTTATTTTTACACTGTTCACCATAAACAAATACTTTTTTTAAATGCTTTCCATCTTTTTTTTTTATTATTTATTTGTTTTTACTGTTTTCCCAAAATGTAAGTTTAAAGTTTAATGTTCCTGTCTCAGGTATTGTAGTCTTGCAGCTCAGTGATCCACGGGCATTCTGAACTGTTACAATTTGCTACATTTAGTTGCTACAATTAGTTAATGTGTGGCATATTAGCAACTATTGTATCAATTCTAGCTACACTTCAATATTAGAAAAACGGTCACAAATAAAAATAGTAAGTAAATGGAAAAAGTCTTTATTTCTGGTAAACTATCTGAAACCAACTGGACTGAAAAAAAGTGTTTGAAGGTAAACAAATAAATAAATTGGTATAAATGGGAGCTTAAATATCCTACCCCATGCTGATTGAAGTGTTGCATGATGTATTTCTTTGCTGCAGTGATGTTTTGTCAGCATCACATTGGAAACTGAGGTTGGACAGAGTTTTATGTCTGTTCAAGATTTATGCAGCATCAGTCATCTCCATATAGTCTCAAGGAACTGTAAAATCTTTGTGGCCATGTGGGAGTAAGTCAGTTATCTGCTTTATTCCCAGTCCTAATTTAAATTTACTAATTTTCCATCTGGAGGCACAGATACCAACTGGCGAGTCTCATGTACACTGGTACACATCTGATATAAATCTGTGCAATTACTTACTCATGTTATTAATTCACTGTTCAAGCTTCTTCCGCTCTCTTTCTTCAGGGACCACTTAAACATTCATTATTTATTTTATTTGTATTTGACTGATGTTTTCCCATTGTTATATTTTTCTTATCAAGTCTTAAACTGTCCTTGCCTCAAATACCTGGCCACAGCTTTTATTATAGCCTTCTATAGCCCTTCTTTCATATATTGTTGTCCAAGCTCTCAGAGAGTAGGGACCTAGTAACCAATGGGTCAGTGTGATATATTTGGCATGGTTAGTGAGAAATAACTGAATACTTAAAACAATTGTAACTTATAATGAGTACCATTTAGCAGGACACTTAGGGACACATTTATCAAGGGTCGAATTGAAAATTAAAATTTTAAAATTCAAAATTTGAGTTTATTTAATGTAATTCGACTAGGGAATAGTCCAAATTCGTTTCGAGTTTAAAAAAAAATGTGAAATTCGAATTTTGAAATTTTTCATGTACTGTCCCTTTAAGAATTCAAAGTTGACTATTCGCCATCTAAAACCTGCCAAATTGGTGTTTTAGCCTATGGGGAACATCCAACAATCAATTTGGAGTTGTTTTGTTGAAAATCAATTTTTTAAAAAAAAACAAAAAAACCTCAAATTAAATTTGATCGAATCAGATTTGAGTTCGCAGGTCGATCCTATTCGCCCAAATTTAAAAAATGTCATTATTTTTTAATAAATTTTGATTGGTTGTTTATTTTTTTCAAATTTCAAGTTTATGGGAGTTTTCATCCCTTGAGTTAATGCCCTTTTTTATGCAAAACTTGAACTTTACATAGTTACTTAGTTAGTTACATAGTTAAATTGGGTTGAAAAGAGACAAACTCCATCAAGTTCAACCCCTCCAAATGAAAACCCAGCATCTACACACACACCCCTCCCTACTTTTAATTAAATTCTATATACCCATACCTATACTAACTATAGAGGTTAGTATCACAATAGCCTTTGATATTATGTCTGTCCAAAAAATCAAGCCATTCTTAAAGGCATTAACTGAATCAGCCATCACAACATCACCCGGCAGTGCATTCCACAACCTCACTGTCCTGTCTGTGAAGAACCCCCTACATTGCTTCAAATGAAAGTTCTTTTCTTCTAGTCTAAAGGGGTGGCCTCTGGTACGGTGATCCACTTTATGGGTAAAAATGTCCCCTGCTATTTGTCTATAATGTCCTCTAATGTACTTGTAAAGTGTAATCATGTCCCCTCGCAAGCGCCTTTTTTCCAGAGAAAACAACCCCAACCTTGACAGTCTACCCTCATAATTTAAGTCTTCCGTCCCTCTTTTTTTTTCTCTGTGATAATAAAACATTGTCCTGGATCCCAGCTAATATATAATTAATCCTTATTTTAGGCAAAGCAATTCTATTGGGCTTATTTAATGTTTAAATATTTTTTTTAGTAGACAAGGTACAGCGATCCTTATCCAGAAAACCCCAGGTCCCGACAATTCTGCATATACTGTAATAATGGTTACAAAATGAATGGATGGTCAACCTGCACCTTCTTAGCAGTGAGGAAACTGATTTTACTTTCACAGTGTACTGAACTGTTGCCCATGAGAGTATTTGGCAAATGTTGAGGGTTACGTTACTCTGACTGGTACGGCATATGAACAGCATACAGAGAAGTGATGAAGATAAATTTGATGAAGCAGAAAGTTTCCAGTGCTAGTAATTGCCTTTTATTTTTCTCCTTAATTGCATATAATGATTCCTTTACAGATAGTGGCAAGCTGGTGGTGGTAGGAAGTAAAAAATCTTTTAACCTCTTGAATAGCGGATGTTTTCCTAGCAGGAATGTTAACTCACTTGATCTATGAAGACCAGAATTTTTTTTTTTTAAAAAAAGTCATTCTTGCTGCCTTCTAAACTATACCTGCTTAAACCGTTTGTCCAGTTGAGATACAGTATCTGTCTTATTGTAATGCCCAAGAGGTACATTAAATTGCCTTGAGTGACATTTCTGAAAGTGAAATCAAACCAAACACAACTGTTTTAGTATAAATGCTTATCACCCTCTCTCTCTCTCTCTCTCTCTCTCACTCTCTCTCTCTGACAGTTACTGTAGAAGAGGTTTAATGTATCTCCTTGTAAGGATCGCTGGTTGCTTTAAGCAAGGTTTCTCTCAGCCACCTGAGTTGGTTGAAAGATGTCATATTATAGCTCATTATGTCAAGTAACTCCAGCACTAAGCACATGCCAGACTGTTGTCTCTAAAGAACTTGTTTTAAGACTGTGCAGAGAAGCATTTTCCTAGACCCACTACCCTTCAGGTGGTGTCAGTGGCCAGGGAATGTGCTTGGAAAAAGTACAGTTTATATGCTGTATTATTGAACTATATGATGTTTCACATTTTATATTCACAATGAGGAGTTCCAGTTCATAACCTCCAGCTATTATTCTCCTGAAACTCCTCACATACTCCTGATAATCCTGATAGCTGGAATTGATATAATATATATTGATATATTGATATTATATCTGTCCAAATGGTTTTGTTTTTTATTTTTGTAGTTTTTGAATTTTTTTGCTTTCTTTTTCTGACTCTTTCCAACTTTCGAATGGGGATCGATGACCCTATCTAAAAAAACAAATGCTCTCCAAGGATATATATTTATTGTTTTTGCTACTATTTATTACTCATCCTTCCGTTCAGGCCCTCTCCTATTCATATTCCAGTCTCTATAGTAATATGCACCCTAGCAACCAGATTGCAGAAATTGCAAATTGAAGAGCAGCTGAATGAAAAGCTCAAATAACTAAAAAAATGCAAATAATACAAAAACGAAGACCAATTGCAAACTGTCTCAGAATATCACTCCCTACATCATATTAAAAGTTAATTTAACGGTGAACAACCCCCCTGTATCACAAGGCCCCTCTTCCTGCAGTTTGATCCTCTTCTCCTTTCACCCTGCTTGCACTAATACAAGCTTATAGCTTCTGCAGGTTGAATAGACATATGAAACCTATTTATATATATTATATAAAATGACTGACCCATATTTTCTGTATAGACCCTTGGAATAATACATTTGGAATAATACCCATAGTACACGATTGAGCCTTCAATGTCCTTTTCTCAATGATTTGCTGTAGAAAGATGTAGATATCAACAACCATCTATTACATTTTATCCCAGAAGCTTTATGCTGATTTAATGTGCCTTTGAATTTACTAAGCCTATTTATTGTTGACCCTAAGAGATTATATTTAAGGTTCAATATTGCAAGTGTTCTAATTCCCCTTTTCTCTAAATGGTATGGTGCTGATATATCCTGGATCGGCTGGAAGGGGTAGAGAATGTTTTGTTTGCTAGTAACATTCATCTCTGTTGATGATCAGTTGAAATGTGATTTGACTTCAGGAAAAACCACAAGTATGAGAACAATGATAGACTGATTAATGTTGCTTCACTGGATACCCTTCCTAACTTAGCATTATCTACGTCAATGAGCAGTCTGATTCCTTGGAGATCTTAGCCTAATCCTTGTGGCAGCAAGAAAAAAAAAAACCTCTGTACAGGCTATTTAGCAGCAGACTGCTCAACATGATGTGAACCAGTTCCTTTAGTTATGATTGCCTTATAAAGAATAAGCCTGGCCTGGCAAAGGAACAAAACGTAACATTAATCAATGACATTGCAGTAGTTATGGCACAATAATATTTAATATCTTAGACTAAGTAACAGACAGAGACATACTTATATAAGACTTGAGAAAGGCACTTCAAAACATAAATTCTGATTCACACTGTTAAGCACGCTGTTTGTGATTAAACATGGCACCCATTGGCTGTTAAAGGGAGAAGGGGCAAACATAGTAACATGCATAGTTACATAGTTAAGTTGGGTTGAAAAAATGCCTTCAACTGAATCCCAGTGCAAACATATGCACATATTTATACTGACTTATCTATACACTCATATATATATATATATGTATAAAATATATATACCAATATGTATTCTTCTTTGTATTGTTTCACATCTGGCATTTTGATAGCACTGGAGAATGTCAAAGGTAGTGACGGGCGAATAAATTCGGCAGGCGCAAATTTGCAGTGAAATTTCACGTTTCACCAGCGGCAAATAAATTTGTGAAACTGTGGCGAAAGTTTGACGCGCGTCTGAATAGTCACTTGCGTCAAAACTGTCTCTATTCAACATTATTTGGACGTCCATTGACTTTAATGAGAGCATCAAAATTGACGTGGGTGTCAAAATAATCGTTTCGCAAATTTTGCTGGAAATTTGCGAATTTTTGGGCGAAACAGGACAAATTCGCACATCACTGGTCGCAGGTACTAGTACAAGCGCTGGCACTTCCCATTACAGTTGTGTATCTATCTATCATCTATCTATTTATAATGTTTTTTTTATTATAATTTTAAATCCAACACCACAAAATCAAACATCAGCTAATAGCTCAGTGAATTATGTTTAAATATTTACAGTACAAAAAAAAAGAACTTGCAAAATAGGTCCTCATTAATAGTGCTTAGATTTAGCATGTGTGTCCCATAACTCACTGCAACCTGAATATTGTAAGAAATAATGTACTCTTTTAAATATAAGAATGTTAAAGAATCACAATAAAAGATGATTTATAATATTGGACTACTCACCTCGCTGCATACACTTTTAATTCTGTGTTTAAAAGGTTCAAATGAGAGGGTACATTGCTCATAAATAAGTAATCTTGGACCGAAAGGAATCTGTATTGGTAGATAGCAGGTGAATGCCTGAAGAATTATAATGCAGATTCATGAGATTGCATATAATGTAGCTTGTGTCTTTAGGCACCCGTCCTAACAGAGATAAATAAAGACCATCTGTAGCTTCATAATAAAATCATCAACATAAAAGTTTGACCTAATTATTATTAATAAGCTGTTGTTATACCACCATTGGGCTGTTAGATTTGCATGCTGCTCCTTATACCAGAACCAAATGCTAATAGTTATCTCACACAGAGACTGAGGTCTGGAACAACAGAAGGTCGTGTTATCTGCTATGCTTGGCCTGAACTCCTTCAAATGACCAAGGCAGAATAGTCAGCAACAACCAAGTTAAATTAAACCAACTTTTAAATTTAAAGTTAAATAAATGTGGCTTTGCTGTTTGGAATAGTTACCAATTATTGCTTTAATTTGAGAATTAAATGCCATCTGTTTTTATTTAAAAAAAAAAAAAAGTGACAAGGGATTTCTAGGATCATTCAGTTATTTAACACGATGATCAAAAATTTATACTTTTGGAAAAAATCTTGTTGAAACAATGTTCTATTCATTTTGTACCGTAATCATAAAATGGCAAAAATACAAAGCATTGTCATGGCTGATACATTGTCATCAGGTGCTAATTTATGGATGCTTTCGTTAGAGGTCATTTACTATCACCCAGGGCAGAAGTGCAAGAGCACTAAGGCCTACAAGCACATACCCCATGTACATGCTGATGTAGAGAGCTTGTCTAGATCAAGCTTGAGGTACAGATTGTCAGCTGGTGGTAGTGTCGCCATCCCCTAACTTGGTAAGTGATGGGAAAGAGGTGGAAGGGGATACCTACATGTTTCCCCATAGAGTGCTCCTCATAGAGTGGCTGGGTGCCGCCCCCAAAAATGTTCCGCCCTAGGCCCGGGCCTATGTGGCCTCGCCACAAATCCGGGCCTGCATGCATAAGTGGATACTTCTTTCCCACTGTGTATTTTAAGGCCAAGGGCACATGGAGTGTTGGCTCTGCTACTCTCAGCATGCATTTTTTTCTGCAGCGGAGCCAACGCTCTATATGCCCTTGGCTTTAGACCAATGAGAGATGGGATGGTGCTATAGAGGTCAAAACATTTTATAGTAAGGGTGAAAAACACAGGATCTCAGAAAAGGACACAAAAGGAGTGTGATTGAAGAATTTCAATCCAATTTCATTAGACGCATTAGACACAAACCATAAAATACCGGTATGGGATCCATTATCTGGAAACCTATTTTCCAGAAAGTTCAGAATTACGGAATGGCCGTCTCCCATTGAATCCATTTTATCCAAATAATCCAAATGTTTTAAAATAATTTCCTTTTTTCTCTGTAATAATAAAACAGTACCTTGTACTTGATCCCAATTAAGATATAATTAATGTGGATTGGAAGCAAAACCAGCCTATTGGGTTTATTTAATGTTCACATGATTTTATAGTAGACTTAAGGTATGAAGATTCAAATTATGGAAAGATCCCCAGGTCCCGAGCATTCTGGATAACAGGTCCCATACCTGTACCACCATGTACAGTATATGGCCAGCTTACTCCTGCCTTGGTTCCAGAACTGCCTTTATTATATACTAGTGTTTGGGGAGCTGTATGATAAACCGGAACCATGGTCCTACCAACCATGCAGGTTTTGGGAATATTTAAACAAAATCAAAAATAGAATAATTAGTAGCACACGCATTCAAAACTATACAGGTAGTGGGTTACAAAGACAGCCTTGAAAATCAATTTCTTGGATAATGAATTGCTTATATACAGTAGGATAGCATACAATGCTTTTATCTTCCCTCTCAGACATTTTTCCATGTGAGTTTTAGTAGTACTTTTTCCCTCTTTTATAGGACATAACATTCTTGTCCTAGGCAGGCGTGTAGGCAAATACATTTATATACTCCAAATATCGTAGAGTTAAGAGATCCCAGATGGCTTTAATTATCATCTTGTTTTGCAGGAATATATGAAATTGCTAAAACAGCCTGCAATTATATGTTTTTGAGATGCTAATACTTTCCAATGTTCATTGACCCGGCATCCATTAAAAGCTGTACAGATTTCAGGCACCGTCAATCGGAAATGTGTTTATCAACCTACTGCTCAGACTAAGACACGGGCAGCTGTATTACACCTGCTGTGCGACAGTTATCAATGCTATGGGGCAGATTTATCAAGGGTTGAATTTCGAAGTTAAAAATACTTTGAAATTCTACCATCAAATTGGAATACTTCGACTTCGAAGTCTACGTTTTTATCATCGAATTTGGGTATCCTGCGGTCGAACGATTCAAAGGATTTCAGCGATCGATCGAATGATTTTACTTCGACTTCCAAAAACTTAGAAAAATGCTCTAGAAGGTCCCCAAAGGCTAACATAGCTCTTTGGCGAAGTATTGAAATAGAAGTTTTTTTAAAGAGACAGTACTTCGATTATCGTACTTCGATTATCGAATGGTCGGATATTCAAACTATTTTACTTCTAATCAAATTCTAAGTCGAAGTCGTAGTATCCTATTCGGTGGTCGAAGTATCCAAAAAATTACTTCGAATTTCGATTTTTTTTACTTAATTCACTTCGACCCTTGATAAATCTGCCCCTATGTGTGAAGACAGTAACCAGTAACATAAGTTGTCTTGCATTATGCAGCACTGTATTATTTAATATATCTAATAGATATAGCTTATTCCACAAGTGATTACTGCACCCGGAGTCTTATACATAGTTTAGATCTAACGCAAACACATATCATACATCTATACTCTTTTCCCACTAAAATGAATGGGGTTCCTAATAAATTGCTAGTCTTTACTAATTAGCTGATGTTTGTGGAACTCCCAACTGTTTGGTCTGAGTAGACTTGTATGATGGATAGATTATGGTTTATGATTTTTGGATCATATACAACAATGTATTGAAACACAGTGTATAATGTATTAATATCATTATTTTGACAGATGATTCTGATGCACAGAATCCAGAACTTGCAGACCCATCCGTTTGCCATGCTCCTGGAGGAGAGTACTTTGTTGAAGGGGAAACCTGGAATATTGATACATGCACCCAGTGCACTTGCCATAGTGGGCGGGTGCTGTGTGAAACTGAGGTCTGTCCACCTCTTCTTTGCCAGAACCCAACACGTACCCAGGATTCTTGCTGTCCTCAATGTCCAGGTATACTGTTTAGAATACAATGTTCTTAACCTGTGTAAATCAGACATGTAGCAGAACCAGCTGTTCAACAAACCTGTGAAGAAGGCTATGCAAAAGTCCCAATGTTGCAGCATAAATTAAAGAGTCATAGAGTAAGTTGTTACAAAAGATTAACACCCGCCTGGGTCCAGAATTATTGAAAAATGAAATGTAACTAAGACTCTCCATGCAAATATTTTATTATGGCATTGCCCACAACATGTTTCAGGGATTGTCTCTTTTATCAAATGGAAGAAGAAGCTTGAAAGGCTGAGATCAGTGCTTTCAATTGCCAATGCATTTACAGTTAAAACCAATGACAATTCTTAATAAATGTGTATTGGAAGAATTATATTTTCTTTCATTAGGCAAAGTTTTACTTTGGAGTCCCCTTTAGAGCAGTCGAATTCTATGGTTTTCTACTGGCAGAAATGTTTAGGCTGTTATTTTAAAAAGAATAACAGAATGCCATGCAAGTCTTCAAACCAATCGGTAACATCCTTAATTCACTTTTTTCCTGATTGCTAAAAATAAATCACATATTACTAAATAAAAAAATTGCATCTTCTGGAGGAATTTACTATAATGTACACGGGTTAAAAAATATTTGCAGAGAGGTTGTGTCTTTGTCTAGTATGGAAGCTGTATGGCATTTCCATTATAAATCACTGTAAACTGTTATCTAAAAAATAGTCCTGTATAAGAACGCTCACATGTGCAGTATTCTGTAATTGCTTTAAGCTTTACTACAAAGATGGATTATTGTCTAACAATTTCTTGTGATTTATTTTGTCTCTTTTCCATGTATATGGATTTATTTTTCTTTTACAGCACCTCCTCGGTTTAACCGAAAGGTGTTAGGCTTGATGGATGGCGGTGCTTATCTCATGTATGACTCTTCAGTAATTTCAAAGATGCACTGGTCTTTCTGTATAGGCACACCCCCTGATTTACACTTGAGTTATGTAAAATATGATGGATAAAATGGATATTTTAATGTTTTAGAAATTTTAATTTCTCTCCCTTAGAATACAGTGTAGAGAGAAGACATGCACCAGTGCCCACCACACAGGGTTCCATGGAACACCACTTGCTTGCTCCTCATTTAGAATGCAGAAAGCTGGGGGACACTGCAACATCAGTAATATTTATTATGTAATTTTGGCTTTGTCCTAGCTGTCTGTATTTGACTCTTTTAAGCACCGTTAGGACAAACATCTTCAACTGACATCGCTAGAACCAGACAAAAGTTACTGTTTCATATAAAGAAATACTGGCTTGACTGTAGCTCCACAGATATATTTTTTCCAGCGGGTCAATAAATCACTGTGTTAACCTTGACAAATGTCAAGAGTCAAAAAGAAGCCCTGCATACCCCACATTGTTGGTCTTGATTAAGTCTATGGTTTTAATCTGCATGCTATTTAAGAGGTCATTTCACCAGAGACCTTGATTTACGCAGTTGAAAGGAATCAACATGTAAGCGGGATGCAGGTGTTTTTCATATATGGATTCTCCAAGTGGAGATGAGCAAATAAAGATAAAACATCTTGCAAATAAAAATATTGATTTCTGCTTCATCTGCATTCCATTTCACCTAGTCTTCATTAGAACACAACAGAATACCCTTCTAGAGGAGAATGTGGTAAAGTACTTGTTTTAGTGATGGGAAGGGGACACATAAAATGTTTAAATTACAAAATATATTAATATTATAGTAAACACATTACAATATTCTGAAATGTACGTAAATGTTGTTATTTTGTTCTCTTTGCCTTGGAAAATAATGTTTTGCTAAATTACAAGTATAAGCCCCATTTACCATAACAAGCGTAAGTGCAGACTAATATGTTGGCTGCAAATTTATGTGTACATTGCCCCTACACAGAGAAGTACGTGTAGCTACAAATACTTTTTTAAAAAAGACAGAATAGTATGCCACTAATATTTTGGGTCAGCAATGACTTATAGGTATTATTGTTTCCTCTGTGTCATTGCTGAATCAATTTCAACAAGGAGGTGCATGCACAGCCTTTGTTATTGTGCATGTCCACTGAGATAGAACTGTGCATCGAGTTAAGGTATTTGACTTAGATTAAGGGGGTTATTTATCAAAATCTGAATTTATCTCAATATTTTCTGCTACAAATTTAGATCAAACTTATTTTTTATTACATGTTCCCGAAAATTTGCTTTGCAGGAAAAAAATATTCAGATTTTCATGATTTTTACCTGAAAACTTCGGGGTATTGCACGAAACCCAGCACACATCAAAAAAATCATTGGGACTTTTCCCATTGACTTATATGCAACCTCGACAGGTCTGAGATGGTGGATTTTCTGATTCTGACTTTTCCATCCTCGGGGTTTAATTAATTCCGAAAAGTTTGTGATTTTTTAAAAGTTATTAAAAAAAATCACAAATTTTTCGTTATTTTTGCATTCAGAGTTTAGTATAAAAAAAAAACCCTTAGAGTTATATCATATTTATTTTTATATTATACATTTCCTTTAAGCACCAAGCTTTCTTGTTTGTGCTGGCACAAGGGAACCCTGGATTTACCAACAGCCTGGAGCTGGCAGTAATTCCAAGGCCCTCTTAGTGAATTACAAAAGTAGTTGCAACTGACTTGTGCCATACGCAATGGATGCCAATAGCATTTTAACACAAATACTGTGATAACTGTGTTTATGGAAACTCGGGTGTAACTACAGAGGAAGCAGGCCCTGCAGGTGTAGGGGGCCCAGTAACGCCCTAATTTAAAATTTATTGTCGTTAGGGTACATGTCAACGAAAGGAAAAGCTTTGTAAATTCAACTTATACTGGGGGTTTTAAAGGGAGCAGAATGCCTATAAGCATCGTTCTTAAATGCACTGAGAAGCCGGTTCATAGATCTGCAAAGTATATTAACTGCTACTAAAGCAATAGAATAAGCATACTCTATACCATTCTCTGTATGTTTTGATTGAAACAATAACATATATAATTTATAAAATACAAGAAACACTGAAAGGAAAGAAGCATGGACAAGTATCTCTAGTGAATTTGTAGCCTGGAGGTACATAATGTTGCGAGATACAGTCTCAAGCTGATACATGCTCTGCTTCATGACATAAAATAGGATTTCAGGGAAGGTAGAAGATTGCACTCAATCTTGATTTCTGGAGATCAAAGTTACATATTCAGAGCTACTCTTAATGCTAGTTGCCAAATTGCCTTTCACGTGTGATATCATGTTGTAGAGGAGGTACAGTCACGGCTCATAGAAAATTATATTTGTAAATTAGTGTTAATGCAGCACTTTCCTGGAATACCTTATGCAGAAGGCTGCGAAAACAAGGTAACAGTTTAAAGCTTTCAGCATGACAGAATGAAGGTTGTTATCCGGAAACCTGTTATCCAGAAAACTCAGAATTACGGCCATCTCCCATAGACTCCATTTTAATCAAGTCATTCTAATTTTTAAAAATGATTTCCTTTTTCACTGTAATATTAAAACTGTACCTTGTACTTGATCCCAACTAGGATAATATTAATCCTTACTGAAGACAAAACAATCCTACTGGCTTTCTTTAATATTTACATTTTTCTTTAGTAGAACTATGGTATGGAGATCCAAATTACACAAAGATCTCTTATCCAGAAAGCCCCAGATCCTGAGCATTTTGGATTACAGGTCTTATACCTATATATATTACAGAGGGACAATGGCTGCACAATTACCTGTAGCAGCCAAAATGGAGAAACATATGGTTCCAAGGACACTTTTCAACTAATGATTTTATTCTGAGCCTCATTGCTTTTATATTAGCTGTCTTGCAGTCCAAGGTCATATGGGGCAATTACACATGGCTTCTTCTTCCAAATTGTGTGGTACACTCTGCCAGAGATTCCTTGGCCTTTATTCAAGTAAAACAGACAGACATTCAGGTTTATAAGCTCCAACACTACAAACACTACACTATGTCATCATGAAATGTCATGCACATTTCGGAAGAGCTTTCCCAAACCACCTGCTGTGATCAGTTGTTCCACCATGCTGCCCCTGAGTTCTTGCTAAGCAGACTCATACAGTAAATTGTGTCATTTTTCTTCCATGGTGCAACTGAATCAGTGAAGGCACAATACATTTAGGTAGTCCAGCTGGTTAATAAACTGCATTTTGTTGTTATTCCTAGGATCCTTATTCCCTGCTGGTTCTTTATGTGTCAATATTTGACCCAATATTTTGTTGTGGATATGAGGGTCAATATTATTTATTTTATAATACAGGTACAGGATCCCTTATCCAGAACCCGATATCCAGAAAGCTCCAAATTACGGAATGGCTGTCTCCCATAGACTCCATTTTATCCAAATAATCCAAATTTTTAAAAATGATTGCCTTTTTCTCTGTAATAATAAAACAGTAGCTTGTACTTGATCCCAACTAAGATATAATAGATCCTTATTGGAAGCAGCCTATTGGGTTTATTTAATGTTTAAATGAATTTCTAGTAGACTTAAGGCACGAAGACCCAAATTACAGAAAGATCCATTATCCAGAAAACCCCAGGTCCCAAGCATTCTGGATAACAGGTCCCATACCTGTACTAACATATTCTACTGTGATTTCCATAAATTATACATCATTAATATCAGTCTCTACCCCAGTGAATCTTGCAATTTAAGATTAAGTTAATCATATTAAAGGGGTGTGAACCTTTAATAATATTCTAAGTAAAAAATCACTAATTCTTTTTTATAGTTTTTGAATTATTTGCATTCTTTTGATTCTTTTCACTTTTAGATGGGGTCACTGACCATCTAAAAACAAATGCTCTCTAAGGCTACATATGTATTGTTGTTGCTATTTTTTTATTACTTGCCTTTCTATTCAGGCCTTCTCCTAATCATATTGCAGTCTCTCATTCAAATGCATGCATGGTTGCTAGGATAATATGGAACCTAGCAACCAGATTTCTGAAATTTCAAAATGGAGAGCTATTGAAGAAAAAAAAAGCTAAATAACTCAAAAACTAAAAACAATCAAAAATGAAAACTAGTTGCAGATTGTTTCCAAATATCACTTTCTACATCATATTAAAAGTTCACTGAAAGTGCCTTTAAGTCACACACACACTGGCAATTTTACCTTTCTGTATATATTTGGCATGTGGGAGGAAACCTGTGTATTAATATAAACTATTTACAGAAAGCACCCTAGTTGGGATTGTTATGATTGAACCTATGACCCCCATACTATGGAGCAGCAGGGCTAAACATTGCAGCTCTATGGCCATCACATTTATGTAGTTAATCAAAGTCAAATTAAAAGTGGACCTAACGGTGATATATAGTCACAATCACAATTATTATAAATAAATATTAAATTAAATATCTATTAAATATCCAAGCTTGTTATTATTTTTGTTCATCGTACAAAAAGTGACCCTTTTCACCAAAAATTCACAAAACAGCAAAAATTCGACAAATGCATTGAAGTCTATGGACGACAAATTTTTTTCAACGCTCAACACGTTTTTTCACCCATTGGAGTCTATGGCCGTCTTTTTCGCGGTGAAACCTGGCAAAACATTTCGCTCTTCACTAGGTGCAAACATAAGAAGATTAAACATCCCAACCTGTGGGACATTTGATTTTCACAAATACTGAATAACTGGGCAAGGCACATATTTATGAGAATATGTATAATTTACTAGTAAATTCTCCATCTTCTCTGTATCTCTGTACAGCAATGATTTTCATTCATCTCAAAACATGAAAACTTTATGGAGGCTGCATTAGGTCTGATATAGTGCGAGCAAATGAGGGGGACACTGTTAACATCATGCAGGTTCTGAATATGATGTCTAGTAATTGAATGCACAGCGAATGGCAGTTTTGACCTTGTACCGCTCTGAAATAATTATGTGGTGGCTTATTCCTGAAATAACAGCAAACCTGCCAGAGCAGGTCAGGACCTGGAAAGAAGATGCTGCCTATATTTATGTTTTATTGGTGCTACATCCTGTATTCTCTGTGCAGATTTCTTGGTATAATTAGAGCAGATTTGTAAGTAAGCATTGGGAGAGTATCAGTGACAGAACCTGCCTTTACACAATGCCATGTTTATCTTGTTTCCGTTTGCATTCCCCATTGAACTGCAGTCCTTCGCTGATGGCAGCCGGCATACACATTCAGAGACAGATGCTGTTGAGTATTGTCAGTAGAAATTGAGAAGTTGAGGCATCAAACTAAATCCTGCTTTATTTAGACAGAAAGAAAAATAGAGCAGAACTGAGCCAGTGCAGTGAATTAGCAGCTTTTGGACCCCGTTACCAACAGCAGCAAGTGCAAATGTGCACCTATTAAAGGGTTCCTCTCTCCCCCGAACTGCAACTTTCTGGTGTACATGAAATTACACGGTTTAAACGTTATGTATATATCTAATTGCTATTGAATACCTGAATCCAAAACTTAAAGAAAAGCAAGTCAGATTGCCTGTGCTTCAGCCCCCCACCATAGTCTCAAAGAGTAATCCAACTTTTCCCTCCACTTGTCCTATTGCAAAGTGATAGATTCTACGTTCCTCTGCTTTCTATGGTGGTCAATGCACTGATTAAGCTGTCCCTACTCTGGGCAGGGGGGGGGGGTTGGTGATGTCACAGGACAAAGCCAGGGTTCAGAGCTATGATGCAGCGATCACAACATCAATCAAGGAGTGTCCTGTCTGGATTTCCTATTCTGAAAACAAGGCAGGCAACATTGTCCTGGAAACCCTTTCTGAAAACCGGACTGCCCAAGTTGAAATAAGACTGGTTACATAGGTAAATTGGGTTGAAAAAAGACCAAAGTCCATGGATATTATGCTTCGAAGAAATCATCCAAGCCATCCTTAAAGGAACAGTAATGTCAAAAAAATAAAAGTGTTTTAAAGGAATAAAAATATAATGCAGTGTTGCCCTGCACTGGTAAAACTGCTGTGTTTGCTTCAGAAACACTACTATTGTTTATATAAATAAGCTGCTGTGTAGCAATGGGGGCAGCCATTCAAAGGAGAAAAAGCTCAAGTTACACAGCAGATAAGCTCTGTCTGTCTAATGGTGTTATCTGTTATCCATTAGTTAACCTGTGACATAAAGCCGTTTTTCAATTTCCGCCATTGCTCCATTTATATGAACTATAGTAGTGTTTCTGAAGCAAACAGATCAGTTTTACCAGTGCAGGGCAACAGTACGTGATCTTTTCATTACTTTAAAACACTTACATTTTTTGGTGTTACTGTTCCTTTAACAGAATCAGACATCACAATATCACTATGTTGCTTCAAATGAAAGTTCTTCTAGTCTAGTCTGGTACGGTGATCCTCTTTATGGTGAAAAGGTCCCCTGCTATTTGTCTATAATGTCCTCTAATGTACTTGTAAAGTGTAATCATGTCCCCTCGCAAGCGCCTTTTTTCCAGAGAAAACAGCCCCGACCTTGACAGTCTACCCTCATAATTTAACTCTTCCGTCCCTCTAACCAATTTAGTTGCACTTAGTCTCTGCACTCTCTCCAGCTCATTTATATCCCTCTTAAGGACTGGAGTCCAAAACTGCACTGCATACTCCAGATGAGGCCTTATCAGGGACCTATAAAGAGGCATAATTATGTTTTCATCCCTTGAGTTTATGCCCTTTTTTATGCAACACAGAACTTTATTTGCTTTAGTGGCCACAGAATGACACAAAATGGTCGTATTTTTGCCCTTTAAAGGCACAAGTCTATTAGAGCAAAGGCAATTTTCCAATGTAGATCCATCTTTTTTTTATCATCAAGCTGATATATGTTCAGTTATCATTGTTAAAAACAGAGCATGGTCACAGACTGCTTTGATTTCAAAAGGACCAGAGATGAGGCTTTCAGAGGTGTGTGGGGGCACTAGAGCCCTTCCCCCTTATGTAATAAAAGGCATTAAAGTGCATTAACCCATAGCAACTATAGATGTTTGCTTTTCAACAGGTGATAAATGCTACCTTCTTATTGGTTGCTGTAGGTGCAGCACATTATAGTAATATAATATCTGCTAAATTACTGCTCTGTGCAAGGGATGACGATAAACTATTTGTGCTAAATTATTAGGTGAAATGATTAGTTTAGAACTAAATTCCTGCAAGGAAATGGAGTTTTACAACATATAGATTTTTGGTGCTATCTTTAGTGCAATCAATAACCCACATTCACGCCTCCTGCCTATGCTTTCCGTGCAATCACTGTGCCTGCAGAACTACACTTCTGAGAATTCGACTCAATGGCTATTGTTGTTTTTAAAGTGGGCTCAGAAAAAAAAACTTTTACTTAACTATTTAATCAAATAAACATGTTTTATTGGTGTCCCTCCAAATTATAATATAATACCAGCACCCTATTTGCTTTTCAACAGAAGGCCGATTGTTTGTTATATTAATGGTAACATTAAGATACATTATATTTGATATCCGGTATACTAAGGAGAGATAGAGGGATGTGATCACAGGGGATATTAGATCATGCCAGGAAAAATACACATTACACAAGATATCCCTGGCCTTTCAACGTGCAGGTAATCTGAGCTGTGATTTCCTGCTGCTAAATGTCTCCATTTACTCTTTCAGATGATTCCCTGCAGCCTTCTGTCCCAAGCAATGAAAGTGTCCCCAGCTACTGCAAAAATGACGAGGGCGACATTTTCCTGGCTGCTGAGTCTTGGAAACCTAATGTCTGTACAAGCTGCGTCTGCATGGACGGGATTATCAGCTGCTACTCTGAATCCTGCCCCCTTGTAACCTGCGAGAGACCCGTCTTAAGGAAGGGTCAGTGCTGTCCATATTGCATAGGTGAGTTCAATGGGCTGTGACAAATTTTTGAGCAGTAAACACTGTTCATGTCGGCAGTGATTGCCAGATGGGAGGACAACAGTATATCTTTCAGGTCAATCTTGAGCGATGAGGTCACCCTAATATCATGGTATGGTAATAATATAGTACAGGGTTTATGAGGAGTGTACTGAGAAGGAAAGAAGAGATTTCTTGTGCATATATATTTCATATTCCACAGCTATCTTGCTGCTGTAATTAGCAAAGCAGAATAGTCACAGAAAAACAAACTGAATTATTTTTTGATACAGTAACAGCCCTCTCAATAAAGGAGAAGGAAAGGTTAAAACTAAGAAAGCTTTATCATAAAGTTCTATATAAATACACCAGTAACCCTTCAAGGTAATGCTGCTCTGAGTCCTCTGTTAAAAGGAACACTGCATTTCTTTCCTTCTATTGTGTAAACATGGGCTTCTGTATCAGACTTCCTGTTTTAGCTTAATCCTCCAGGGCTTGATCTTGAGCATGCTCAGTTTGCCTCTCTCCCCATCTCTTCTCTTTTTTTGCCTCCTCTCCTCCCTGCTGTAATCTGAGCCTATAGCTATGAGAGACTCAGACAGGAACTGATGTCACACCAAGCTAATATGGCAGCCGATATCCTAAACTAACAGAGAGAGCTTCTAGAGCTGTTTACTCAGGCATGGCAACGCATTCTACAGAATATATATCGCATTCTATCTTGCACTATTTTGATTAATCTATTGACAATAAACTGCCTCAGTAGCTTTCCTTCTCCTTTAAGCGTTCATATCCAACACTTCCTAAAATCAAAAACTGGGCCACATGAGTAATACCCTTCTTCCCTTGCACACTGCCTGTCACTTGTCTAAAAGGAAAAAAAACACAAGGAATAATTATTTTGTGAAAATGCATTAGAAAAACAATACTTTATGCCACATTTGTACCAGCCATTTTTCTACAGCAAAGAGTGAAAGCTCTTAATTAACCTATATACAATTAACTGTGGATTATAATGAATAATGTACCCCTGCTAAAATGTAAAAGTCACCTCAGAGTTATGTGACCTGTAAAAAATGCCTGTGGCATTGTCCTTTTATATAGTCACCTAACTCCTTGGTGACCTTTAAGATATAAAATCTTTCTAAATTACAGTAGGGGGTACATTATCTACTATATATATATATATATATATATATATATATATATATATATATATATATATATATATATATATATACAATCCGAAAAGCTCCTAGCGCACACCGTTAAAGTGAAATACCTGGGTGCTACCTTCAATGGCAGATTACATACTTTGCAAAAACGAAGATGCACGCCAGGATTTGGCAAAAAGGTTAAAAATCCATTTATGATGGATGATAAGATGATAAAGGATGATAAGATGATAAAGGTCTTAGAATTAGACCGAAACGTTGACCTGCTCTTTTTTTAAATGTAAATTAATAAAAATGGATTTTTAACCTTTTTGCCAAATCCTGGTGTGCATCTTCGTTTTTGCAGGGAGTGCTGGTTTGGAAACTATTGGTTTATATATCTATATATATATATATATATATATATATATTATATATATATATATATATATATATATATATATATATATATATATATATATATATATATATATATATATATATATATATATATATATATATATATATATATATATATTCTTATATTCTCAAAATCCATTTATGTATGTGTTTAAGCAATGAGTTTGCCTGCCTGGTTACATCTTATGTAGGTAAAAATCCCTATGCAAAAAATACCAAAATCGCCTGTAGATCGAAATGGATGCATGTTGATATAGAATGCATTTCCCAGTTGCATAATGGGAAGATAGCCTTTATATACAAATCTATTTAGGTGTGGACATCCATGCTGACAGCAGTGAGTGGGGTGCACAACTTAAAGGCCAATTTTGATATATATATATATATATATATATATATATATATATATATATATATATATATATATATATATATATATATATATATAGTATCCTATATCAGGGTGACTGGTATGACACTGCTTTTGTTATGGAAGGGTTACAGTGTTATGAGAAAATGGGACCTGACCAAAACTTAGTCCAGAAAAATTATATTTTTTATAAAGAACAATATTGGACAGGAATGTGGCAGTTGGTAATACATGACTCCAAGCATGAAGAGATGTAGCTTGCTTATTTAACTCAGAAAATCCTTCCGCTACATATGAATTGTTTAGGCTGAAGGCAATTGTGATGAGTACTGCTAGAAATGTCCTGCAGTGTTCATATGTGATTGCAGCCTGACCAGTGTGTCTGGAGAAACCGGCCCGACTCAACAATGATGCACCTGCTCACTGGGACCTTCTCTGCAGGCCTGCTCAGTAGAAACCTCTTTGACTGACTAGAAAGTCAAAGAAGGAGACCACCTCAATAAACTATATGGAAGGAGAGATTGTACAGGTAGTGGAGAATCTGTGCTTCAGATTAGTGCTTGTGTTCTGGGAAAGATGACTAAGCTGACCATACATTAAAAGATATTTGAGGTGGGTAACATCAGGCAGACCATTTTAAGCCAGTTAAAGTCTGGTAAGTGCTCCCACTTAAGCTATTTGTTCTAGACCATCTGGCCCAACAAACAAATCACAGCGCTGGAGACACAAGCCATTGGAGAGACGGCTGCATCAACAAGCCAATGTGGCTTTCACCTTGATGGGAGGTCCGGGAAGCGCGTCGAAGGGCACCATACATGGGCCATTATGTTGCTGACTTTGTCTGTTAGCAGCATTTATTGGCCCATGTATGGCCACATTTTGACTGAATGCTGAGTAATAAAGTATGTGATTTTGGGGGGATACATTTTTCTACAAAGGTTTACTTACCATTTTAAACCAATTTTATGAGATGACCACCAACTCAATATTTATTGATAGATCCCAATCTAACCTTTTGAACACCCCTGGAGAAAAATATTTCTTTTATTAAATGTACTTATTTTTCAAAATAGGAATAAAGCATTCTTTTTATGTTTCCATTTTTCCATTGCGCAAATACTTTTAGAAAGAGGAAAGAAATCTCAAGTAATGCAATATAGTACTATATGACAAGGCAACATTAGATTGAATAGTTTTTGTATTTCGAGCTGACTTGTTTTTTTTCAGTAAGAACCCAGTAGCAGAAAAATAGAAGTACTAATGTTTCTAGCTGTTATATTATCGGCAAGATATCCTACGCGGCTCTGTGCTTACTTCTGGATAGATATGGCAAATTGCTCTTAATCCATTGCATGGAACGATGCACAGAACTGGAAACATTTACAATCTAGCAGATCGCTCAGCGAAATGACTCTGGCACAGAAATTTAGGTGATTTCATTACCTGCAGATTGTGGAACCAATATATTTTTTTAACATCCTATTTAATATTCTGTTAGAAATATGTTTGAGCTGCTGGAAAACTCAAACATCAGTTGATGCCCTGATTCATGTGGGATTCAGTTTTATTCATTTGCTTCTGGTTTCCTCAATTAAAGTAAATATCTGAAAATGAAGTTTACTTTAGTATTAATGATGGTGACAATGATTTTTTTTTTAAAGAAGTGACCTTGCCTTTATATATTGCCTCTTTAATTAAGAAAGCAATTTCATGCCTTTAGATTTCTGTAGGGAGTGAGTATTGTTTTGAGCAAAGTTTCTTAAATTATAAAGCTGACACTACTTGCGATGTTTCCTTGCAAAGCTGATGAAGTGGTGTCGGCTTCAACATGGATGCAGTTCTACATACATGCAGTACATTAAGGGGGTGATTTATCAAGGTTGGCATTAGAATTTTTGCCACAATTGGATTTTTTGCACAAAACAATTATATTTTCAAAAACTCAAATGTCTGGTATTGACTGTATTAAGCAAAAAAAAAAAAAACTTGAAAACCTGAATGCAGAAAAATCGCCATCTAAAAGCTGTATTAAGCAAAAAAAAAAAAAACTTGAAAACCTGAATGCAGAAAAATCGCCATCTTAAAGCTGGTGAGTCCATGTGGTCAATGTGTCAGGGAGCCGGGAAGTCCCTCCAGGGAGGTAGTCAGGATCGAGGAGGAAGCCCTCTTGAGGGAGCAAGGTCGCGGTGTCCAAAGGGTTAATCAGAAGAGTAGTCGGGATCCAGGCAAGAGTTCACAGGCAGGCAGAAATCAGCAAAGTCCAAAGTCCAGGCAAAGGGTCAGGATATCAATCAGGAACAAGATTTAGCAAATAAGCTCACAGGAAACCCAGGATACACTTAGGGAAAGTATTCCTATACTTGGGCGCCATTTTGGGCGCCATTCTGGCGTCTAGATGGCGTTTTTTTTTTGAATTTGGCGCCATTGTGATGTCATTGACGTCCTTGCGCCGACGCTGGCGCGCTGACGTCATCGCGCCGGCACCGCTACCCACATGGCGGCCATGGACGCCACCATTTTGGGAGCGACGCAGGCAGGGGAGGACGCGCCGCCCGGAGCTCCAGGACCTGCTCCGGGCGGCGATCGTGACACAATGGAAGTTGTCTAGGCAATTGTATGCCTATAAACTCTAAAAATTCGAGGTATTTGAGGTTTTTTTTGTATTGAGTCGCTTTTTAGAATGCTAGTTTATTCGAAGTTGGAAAAAACTCACAAACCTCACATATTATTTTTTATAATTAAGCCTATATATATATATATATATATATAAATATATATAATGGTTGTAATTACAAGTACAAGATAGGTCCTAAAGGAGGTTTTGGTGATGATGGAACTAAGTTGTGTCTGGTGCCTCAAAAGAATGTAAAGCACGGGCAGGGTCCCACAGCAAACTCAATTTATATCCCTGAAACATTGGTAGGTTGACACATTCCACCAGGATATATTGAAATCACTCATTAATTAGCTTACTGGTCCCCCCCCCCTACACTCCTGGCCCTCCATGCAACTGCAGGGTCTGCTTTCTCTGTAGTTACACCCCTGAGCATGAGTAAAAACAACTTGAGCATGTCTAGCAGTGAGATATTACTGGGCCCACTGCAAATTATTTTTCTGACTCCCAAAATGTCTAGATGTTGACTTGTTTTACCAATATTTATTGAAATTGTTTATGAATTAGGGCCTCATTGGGCCCTATACCTCCTGGGCCCCTCTGGGTTTGCGTCCTTTGTAGTTACGCCCCAAACCTCTAGATTTAAGCATACCTGCAGAATCTGAATGGTAATTTATGAAATTGTAACCCTAGGTTTATCAGTGTGATCCATAATGACTACATGTATTCTGATATCGACACAGGGTAGTCAGAGTTGTTATCAACCCATGAGATACTGGGAGTAAAAAAAAACAGGAATGAGATTGCCAGGAATTTCTTGTGGCCATGTTTGTATCCAAAATCATCTAGTTTATTTATGGGGGTTATTTATGAATGTCCAAATTTATCTCAATATTATCTGCTACAAACTCTGATCAAATTTGGCCGGGTTTTTTATGCTTGCTTAATTTTGCTTTGCGATAAAAAATCAATATTTTCGGACTTTTTTATCCGATTTTCAAGATTTTTCTGTAATTTTCACCCGAAAACTTCGGGGTATTGGCCGAAACCCAGACTCCCATTCTCCCATATGCAACCTCGACAGGTCTGAGATGCCGGATTTTCAGATTCAGACTTTTCCATCCTCGGGGTTTAATAAATTCTGAAAAATTCCTAATTTTTTTAAAAGTCAGATTGTATATATATATAAAAAAAAAACAGAATTTTTCGTGATTTTTGCATTTGGAGTTTAGTAAATAACCCCCTAAGTGTATAGTTTAGTTAAATAAATTATTTTTTTATCATGATTACTGTTTTACACTATTTAATTGCAATATAAAACATTGGTAGGTATTTTTCTTATATGGATGGAAATTGAGAAAAAGAACCTCCTGCATTTACTATATATGATAAGCATCCGACCAGTGTTGGTTTACAGTTTGGTGGCAATACTTTAAAGGAAAACTATACCCCCCAAACAATGTAGGTCTCTATAAAAAGATATTGCATAAACCAGCTCATATGTAAAATCCTGCTTCATGTAAATAAACCATTTTCATAATATTATACTTTTCTAGTAGTATGTGCCATTGGGTAATCATAAATAGAAAATTGCTATTTTAAAAAATAAGGACCGCCCCCTGGGATCGTAGGATTCACTGTACTCACAAACATACCAACAAACCAGACATGTTAGGTCACATGAGCCAATTAACAGACAGAGTTGTGTCTTTTGCTTCAACACTTCTTCCTGTTACAGTTAGAGTTGAAGTATTTCTGGTCAGGTGATCTCTGAGGCAGCACACAGACCATCATGAAATGGTGGCTCAAGGCAAGAGATGTAAAAGGGCAATATTTACTTAAATATATATTCCAGTTTGGTAAGATTTTTTAATATGCCACTTAATATGATATGAACTATCTGTTGCATAAGTGTTCATTTTGGGGGTATAGTTTTCCTTTAACTCCAAGATACAATTTGTGGCACAGCAGACCTTGTGTGCAAACTCTAGCTTAGTACGTCAGCTAACATTCTATGCTCGGAGGTTGTGAAAGAAACATTGTTAGCTAAGAGGAAGAATCTTATATTCAAGGCTCCATGGGGATAAAAAAAAGCAACAATGGCATATGTGAGAAAACAAAGGAATACAATAAAATGGCTCTGCAAAGGAAATGCCTTCCATAGATTTTCTTTTTGCAGAAAGGGATGTTTGAGGTCATACAGCAGCTTTCAATACATTATAGGAGCCCACGAAGGGATGGCAAAGCATGTCATGAGCTTTGACAACGTTTTCAGTCATCAACTTCAGAAAATATTGGCAGAAAAAACTTCCCTCCAGAAGAGGAAACATGTGCATGACCTGTTTAGGGTCATTTTACTGTATTTATACTGCACTTCTGCTAATTAGCTCATCAGTAATTACAGAGCTGAGCCTCTAGAAAATACCTGATTTTTTTTCCTGGGGATTTTGTCATTAGTTAAATGGCTGAATACCTATATAAATGTATGAGATCAGATTTGTCTATAGAAATATTAAACC
This sequence comes from Xenopus laevis, assembly GCF_017654675.1. Classification (NCBI taxonomy): domain Eukaryota; kingdom Metazoa; phylum Chordata; class Amphibia; order Anura; family Pipidae; genus Xenopus; species Xenopus laevis. The sequence goes on from NC_054380.1 coordinate 39,579,426, forward strand.
ATCACTGAGACAGGCTTGCAAAGAATAGACCGTTTACAGTTATTTTGTTGCTGTACTTTGAACTATGTTGTAGGTTATTTAATTGGTATTGAGCTGGAAATGGATGCTGCATGCAGGGACTCATGTTGAGTTCCACTTGTGCCATGTCTAACACTAAAGCAATTTGATTGCTGCCAGTGCTTATTTTCCAGCAATAATTGCCAGTACAGGGTGAGCCACTGTACTTCCCATTAGTGTTAATGAGAAGCAATTCATGGAGGTCAGAAGGCCACCGCAAGCAGCAAAGCACCCGAATACCAACATAATAATGTCCAACATTGTATTCAAAACCTCTACTGTCAGTAGAAAAATATCTAAGCATTATGCCTTAGGTTCAGGGAGAGTGCTATTTTTGATAATTTAGAGGGCTAGCTTAATTTGAGCAGGGGTGCTAAATAGAGCCCATATCTTTCAGACTGGCTCACTAGGATACCAGAAAATCTCCAGATGGGCTCAGGCTAGAAGATAATATAGAGAAGTATGATAAGAAAAAGAGACTAGGAGTATATAAATGCTGAGGAGAAGGACCTTTGGTCTAAGGTTTTGTGGTGGGCATCACCAGAGTCTATACATTTGTACCCACTATTCCTTTTTTATGGTGCACTATAAATCTGAGGCAAGGTGTAAAGCATAGCACTGACAGGTCCAAGGGTGCCCTGTGTTTTATAACTGCCCTGAGCAAATGTGAAGGAAAGGCTGTCTAATGTATTTCCCTTTTCTCTGTAATAATAAAACCATACCTTGCTCCAAACTAAAATATAATTAATCCTTATTGGAAGCAAACCCATCTTATTGGGGTTATTTAATGTTTACCTGATTTTCTAGTAGACTTAAGGTATGAAGATCCAAATTATGGAATTACCCATGATCCAGAAAACCCCTGGATAACAGGTTCTATACCTGTACAAGGCTTCATTGTGTTTTTTATTTTTTCATTTCAATGGCCATTGCAGGGATTCTATCAAGGTTCTAACACATTGTTTTGCAACACTACTGCAAGTCCATAACTCATTTATTTGTGACACAGTCCCTAGATAGATTGTTAGCAGATTGCCAACAGACAGGTCCCTTGGACCTCATGTCTTAATACATTTGTTTTTCTTATTGTTCTTCCTGTTGTGCTGTTTATGTTAAAAATACATTACACTGCACTTTGAACTGTATTGGAAGAGAAAATGGATGGAATAATTGAAATCTTTTAGGGGCAGATTTATTAAGGTTCGAATTTTAGAGTTTATGGAAGTTTCTTAAAATTCCCATCAACTCCCATAAACTCGAAATTCGAAAAAAAACCTACTGAAACTATCAAAATTTATTTAATAAGATTGAGCTGCAAACTCGAATTGAATTTGAATTCAATCGAATTAGAATTAGAAAAAAAAAAGACTCATACTTGGTTGTAGGAGGTCCCCCCATAGGCTAAAACACCAATTTGGCAGATTTTAGATGATGAATATTCAAATTGGAATTTTTAGAGATTGTACGTGACAAATTTAGAAATTCAAATTTTTTTGTAAACTCAAATCGAATTTGGAATATTCCCTAATTGAATTACACTAAAATAAATTCGAAATTCGAATTTAAAAATTTGAATTTTCAATTCGACCCTTGATAAATCTGCCCCTTACGGTTTGTTGTACAGGTGGTGATTTGCTGTTCCAATGTAAAATATATCACTTATGAAAAATGTTTATTTTAGCCCAGACTAAGCATTAAGTGGGAAACGTCTACAGACAAGAACTTCCGCTTTGAGTTAAAATATATCAGACTAATCCTTTGCAAAGCCAATTCCTTTGGGAAATATAGGCTTGCAATATGAATCCCTGTGCTGCTAAATGATTCTACGACTGTACTTTGCATAGCAGTATTGTTTGGTCTTTTTGTTTGTTTGTTTTTTTCTTCTTCTTATTTGGGAGCAAGCAATATCATGAATCTTTTATTCAGTTAACGATGTCAGTATATATATTCAAATTTATTTAGCTCCATCAGTGGAGCCAGACTCCTTGAAATATTGTTATAGGGAGGATTAGTCAGGGCTTCTGGAATTGGATTAAATGCCAGTGTAGTGATACCATTGATATTAAAAGGCTATTTCAAAATAAGAATATGATTTTTTTTTTAAATGATGTAGACAAATGAAAATTAGAATATAATGCGCAAATGATTTTATGACACTTTTCATATCCAAGTTTTTTACTGGACCGTTACGATGTAAAAAATGCACCAGTATTTACTTGTATAATATTGTTGATATATATATTCCATTTGCATTTTTAGGCATCAACCTGCAGTTCCATGAGTTTGAAGGGGATGCAACCCTATGACTATATTTATTTATTTTAATTCTCACAAAGGGTGGAGAGTAGTGATGGGCGAATTTATTCGCCAGGCGCGAATTCACGCCGAAGTTGCACGATTCGCCGCCAGCAAATAAATTCGCAAAACGCCTGTGAAAATTCACCCGAAAAAAATGCGAAATTCGCAAATTTTTCGGCGAAGCGAAACGGCTCAAATTCGCCCATCACTAGCGGAGAGTCTAAGAATTGTTACATTTTGTCCCCATTGTCCTTATCTTGCTGAGAATGTCATATTTACTGAAGAAAATTCGTTTTACAGAATTCTAATTTGGAAACAGGATTCATAGAAAGAATGTTATTAATGGTCATTTTTATTCTCTGTTTTGGCTGCACTAATGAGTTGGAAATAGGTTGAGAGATTTGTTTTTGCCTGTGATTCTGTTTATTAGGTTGTTAGATAATGAAGCTCATCCCATAATCCACAATACAGATTGCAATGACTCTCAGTGGTACATAAAGCAGAGTTTACTAAGGGTTTAATTGGCAAGTGGTTACACAGCAAACTCCTTAGACATTTGGTTGTAAATGTTCAAAGAAGCTGAGCTATCTAACGACTTGAGTCTAATTTGCATGAAGAAATCTCAGAGGTAAAATTTCATACATATGCCAGAGAGGGTGTTATATGCTTTGCTGTTGAAAATATGCTATTATAAGTCACAGCGTCAATGGGAGTTAATACTAATAGTTAATAGCACTCTTTGTTTTTCCAAACTATCATCATCAGTAACACAATATCCCCCTCTTGAGGTATTCATATTGAACTAATATGTTTGGGAATGGGGGTGTTGTTGTTGTTGTCAGGGGTCTACATTTTTAAAACAACCTGTCGCTCTTATATATTAAATAGCTACCTAATTAATTTGCGTTACTTAGTTAAGTTGGGTTGAAAAAAGACCAAAGTCCATCAAGTTCAACCACTCCACACACTCGCACTGACCCCTCCAAAAACAAACTTAGGGGCAGATTTATCAAGGATCGAATTTCAAATACAAAAAAACATTGAAATTAGAATAAAAAAAGACCAACCGAAATTTATTAAAAAAATCAAGGTTTTTCTTTTCGGGTGAATAGGCAGTTTTCGTTCGAATTCGAATCGTACAAATCAAAGTAAGAATTTGATCGAATTCAATTCAAAGTTTTTCATAAAAAAACTTAGATACAATTGACTCCAAATAGGTTCTAGGAGGTCCCCCATAGGCTAAAACAGCAGAGACAGTACATGATCAATTTTGATATTCAAATTTTCAATTTTTTTTCCAATTCGAATCAAATTTGGACTATTCCCTAGTCGAAGTACATAAAAAAAAGACCCTTGATAAATCTGCCCCTTAATATACCAATATCTATTTCAAGAGTCTGTTTCTTCTGCTGGGTAAAAAACAAGAGAAGGAAGACAGCTCTTCTCTCTACTGAGCATAGTGGCAGCCAATCGGAAATGAGCAGTTATTTTTGTCAGACATTTCATCATTTCCCATTGGCTGCTTAGTAAGCAAGAGTACTGCCAGCCCAGGAGCGCTGCTTCCATGAAGCGAGTTCAAAAAAATGACTTAGGTGTCCAAAAAAATGCAGCTCCTGTTAACTTTAAGAGCTTTCTAGTGCGAGGATCAAAAAGACTCTCTTGTTTAAACCAAGTGACAGAGAACAAGCTCTTGTACTGTAAAACCGCTAAAGTTACTGAACTGCAAAACTCACCAGCCCACCAAAATTTGAAGGCTGGAAGTCGTTTAACAAAACCTGAGGGCAAATTTACTAAAGGGCGATGTGGTTGTTGCTATTGTAAATTCTCAAAAAAGAGAATCCACAGGGACATCGCCAATTTGTAGAGGACAATTCACTAGCGAAAGAGTTCAGCGCCAACAAAGTTTCATACCCTTTCACCAGGCGAATGATCGCTACAACGCAAATTCATCAAAGGGTGAATTTTACACTACGTTACCCTTTTCGCCAGGGTCTGCTTCACCAGGTTGTACCTGGCTAACTGATAATATGAAACTACATCCGCCTCAATCTTATGTCAGTGACATCATATCCTGTATGACGAAAAATCATACAAAAAGACAAAACACTGGCGTTTTATTCATATTTTAAAGTGGGATTATGTTTAAAAGTTGTAACTGTTAAATATATATATATATATTTTTTTTTTTAACCATTTGAAGGTCATGCCGCATTTGTTTTAGGGTGGGCTCAGGACATTAGAGCATCTCTTTTGTCTTTATTTTGCTTCCTTGGACATTTTTAATAATAAGTGGTCACTTCAAGCAATTTCCCCAACAGCACTAATAAAGACAAAAATATGACCAATATTTACCCACCCTATTTAAATTGAACTAAGCGGTCTTCAATTTATATACTGCATATATATTTTACTTTTAATTATATTATTCATTTCCACCAGGAATGACCCCTACGTTTTGTCTGGTCGTCAACCCAGAAAACCGTAATCTTACTTTATATAATATATATATTATATAAAAGGCAGAAGTGTATAGTGTGTGTGGGATTTATCGTAACTCAGTTCAGATCAAATACTGGCATGACCTTGTCATCAGAGAAAAGGCAAATTAGTGGAAAATTAAGATTTGTTTGTTTAAATAGAACACTATGGGAAATTGCAAAGCCTTTCTGAATAATGGGTTTAAGGTTCTGAATTCAACTTTTTTGCAGTATTTATTTAGCCTGTGCTGCTTGTGCCTAATATTACGATCTCACTCCTTATATATTTACAAATTGCAGGATTTGCAGGAATGCAGATGAGCTGAAAGTATGTACACCATGGGGGCACGGGGGGTAATCTCAGGTCACCCACACTTATGTATGCACGATTATGTACAGAGGGGGGCCTGGAAAATATTTTTTCGCAGGGAGGATAGACTGGGAAGCTTCAAAACTGTCCAAAGCCTCCCCCATCTCAGTGTTACTTACTGCAGCCAACACTTTATTTACTAAAACTTGAAATTGTCTCATTATTTTATTAAAACTAATTTGACCAAACTCCCATGCACAATTTTACCTTATTTATCGATAAAAAAACTCAAAATACCTAGTGCGTGAAAAGACTTGAGAAAATTGTGAGAAAATTCTAATTGTAAGAGATTTTCGGATTTGACACCCGAAAACCACAAATTATTCAGATTATCATACAAAACCCAATGCAGATCATGATATCTTCATATTGTAAAAGGGGCATCTGTCATTGACTTCTACATGACCTCAGCAGGTTTGAGATGGAGTATTTTCGGATTTGGACTTTTAGCAGCCTCATGGTATATTAAATCTTGAGAAATTTAAGTTTTTATCCCACAAAAAATCACCAGTAATGTGTGGGGCCTAAGTGCTCATGCCCCAGACCTACAGCTTGAGGTGGAGTTATCCAACCAAAGAAGAAAACAGCAGTCATCCACAGATCCCACAAACAGGCCTGTAAAAGAACTGAGAACTTTATGTAGGCCACAAAGTAGATAAATACTTAGCCTTCATTTGTCTAATAGCCTGTAGAATGATTTGGCCAACTGGTAACTTGGGAGGTAATTTGATATAGAAATAAGCCCTCTGTCCTAGTAATACTGACGCATGATTGCCATAGGAAAGTGTGAGTGTCACTTTAATATATTCTCAGTGCTAGAAAAAGTACCTGCATGGCAGAATGAAGGAATTTAATGAGATGGTTTATTTTTAACTTATTTATTTACTCTTCGCTTTACCACTAATATACTCTTGCATAGTGATTAGGGGGTCCATTAATAATACAGAGATGCCAACCAAAAATACAGGAGAGTTGAGGCATCTCATTATAATAACACAAAAATATATGTATAAAACTGATTCTGAAAGAATATTTGGATGTTTTATTCATTAAATTCATCAATCTTTTTAAATAAACTAATGTCTGTGTGTATGAAGACACATTAGGGCAGTATTGCATTGCTGCTGCCCAATGATAGAATCTTTACCCTAGGCCCACCAGCACTTTTTAGAGCCAGTATAGAGCAAGTATAGAGCAAGTTGGCCAACGGGCAACCAGTGAATGTACTGTAGGAGGAGTGTTTAATTAACCTACACCATTTGGGAATTCATTTCTATTAAAGGAAAGGAATACACAATCCTCCCCTGAATAACTTGCTTTGATGTCATAAAGGTTTAGTAAAAACATTTGGCACTTAAGGGTTTAACAAAACTTCACACAGATCTTGAGAGCAGGGTGAGATGTACTGGTATTTTGAATGCAGAAGCATGGCAGATGTCTGCAGCATCTGCAATAAAACGAGTATATGTGCCCTTGAGAGATGCTTGTGAGACTGTCCTGTAATCAAGACATGGCACCAAATGTATTCCAAAGATCTGATCTTCTCTATTCACTGTAGGCTGTATGTATTTATTCTGATACAGGGGTATTTTTTAATTCCTTTCGTTTTTTTACTGGCAGCATTATTTGTGTTTGCTATTATGGTGTTGAAAATATCTACTTGTATGCAAATGTAGCTCTTACTGGGCTCAGCTTTCACCTTCTGGTAAAGTAAAGCCTGAAGCAAGAGTCTTGTCTATTACAAGTTCCACCTATCTATAATGTACTATAATTAAATGATAACGGGGTAGACATTTGTTAGTATTCCACCTGTATTGTATATACATTTGCAAGGCCTTTCTAAGTGGACATTAAATGTTTGCATGTAATTTAAGACATTTCTCCCTAACTTTTGGGGGGGGCGACTTATTGTTGATTTCAAGATAAGGGGGTGCACATGTCAAGTAGCTACATTTATTAAGAATGTAATGTAGTGCATTTGTTATATTAGGACAACATTTAAAACATATTTGATTGTCTTTGGGCTACAAGAAGATGATCCTGTATGAATCGAAATGGTAAATCAATATGCTTAATTAACTGCTTTATCTTTTTTAGAAATGCTCTGAATTCATTGATTTTTCCCCTCTATTTCTGGTTAGTTGTTCCAGCAAGAAGGAGCATTATTTGATGTCTGTGATGGCATCATGCAGCATTTTCTCTTTGTCATCAGCAAGAATATTGTGTTTGTAAGTTTAGAGCTTGTCTGAAGACTCCAAATACATTCTGTAAAAATGTTCCCAGAGCAAGGGCTCTCACTGGCTACCTCTTGGAATTAAGGCTTCAAATGACAGATCGAACCCCAAGTACTTGCAAGTTCTAATTTCAAACTCTCACACACATAACTGAAATGCAGCTTTGTGTCCCAGTTATAGGAAGATGGAAGGAGAAAGTCATGTTGCCCTGAGCTGCAGTAGGTTGGATGCAGTACGCACATTAAAAGGGAAACAGGGAGAAGGTGGTAGGTGCAAGAGAAGAAATAATAGATTAATGTGTTGTGCAAGAGGATACAGATGCTTGGCTTGAAAGGGGAGTTAGCAGAATTGTTGTTATTGATTCATCACCTACAGACAAAAAAATTAGTTTTTGACACTTATAGCTTAATCTTTAATAGCTTAAGATCTCATGTATAACTAGGTGGTTTATAAAAAATAGGATTTGCGAGTTTCTTTGCTGATTTTGTGATTTTTAAAATATAGAGTTTGACCTTTTGATATGCTAAAGACAAATTTTCCTGTCTACTCTCATAGACAAAATCCATCTCCTGTTACTCATGTTCCTTTATGTAATACAAATCTCATTTTCTTTTGAATAGAATTTGGGATAGGTTTGAAAGACAGCCTTCAATAGGAAAGAGTCACAGCCAGAATGACTATTCTATTATCTAAAAGACAAGGGGAGCCTCTATCATGATTTAAGTATAATTAAACTCTTTCCCCGTGGTCTTGTGTGAAAAGCCATGGCAAATCCTCTCTTTAGGTGGCTTGGTTCATTAAGTTAGTGCCTCCCGTTGAAAGGACCAAAGATTTGTGGATGTACATACAGAAATAAAAGAGGAATTAAACATTGGTTTGCAGTCCTGCTTTCTCAAGAAACTTTACATTAGAGGAGATTAACATGCCTGATTTTAAAAGGCTATATCACTTTTAGGATTTTGATCCCAACTATTAGTAGTAGCTGTTGATCACTGCAGGCCATTGCCATTGACAGCAAAGGGGAACCACAAGTTGCAGAGGATTGGGAGCCTTGAATGTCCCCAGGCTGTGCAGCTAGACACTTGAAGGTTGCTTGCAGACCTCCAGAGGACTCGTGTCCCTCAAGCAACTCCGGTGATCTGCCACAGAGAACATTTTTTACATTGATTTATCAGCCCACTACAATAAAAGGTTGAACAGAACTGGCCTGTCTTATTGATTGTGTTCTTCTTGAGGCTAACCTGTTAATACAACATATACAGTTGTTATCAATAACCGTCCCATTTCCATATGAAGCCGGAGAATTTGCTTAAGTCCCAAAGGAGCAATAGCTAAATTGATAAGAGAAGAGGCTCAGCAACTATATCAAGCCTAACTAATAGGAAGCAAGAAAGAGATAAAGGAGTTCTGAGACAAGTAGGTTAAATGGAGATAGATTTATTCCAATTACCAACTGGCTGAACTGTATGAAAAAGAAAAAAAAATCAGTGTTAAAATGACAAAATGGTCAGACAGAATGAAATATGCTGAAATATCTTGGGACTTACGTGTAAGTGATGCTCTTAGCTGATTATACTGCATTCAGATTCCATCACTAACAGAAGTCACTAGAATCTGCTTTAAATTATATTAATACAATTTGGCGATACAGCTTTGTGACTTTCCTTTGAAAACTAATTTACTTCAGCTTTCTGCCCAGGAATCCCAAAATAGTATCCACACAGATTACTGTGGTCTGCTGTGGCCTATTTCTTCTTGAGCCGCAGGAGCTCCCGGGAGTATTTTATAATGCTCAGTGTATGTCTGGAGTGAATCTTGCTGTAGGTGTCTGTGGCCGAAGTTACAGTATCTCTCTTTTCCTCCCCCACCCTGGAAAGATCTGTCAGAGTTACTGAACAAGGCTGTGGCTTTGTTATAGAATAGATGATATATAGTAAGCCTTATAGGTTTTTTTCAGGAGAATGAGTGGAGGAGGCAGATACAGAGGCCAATTTATTGAAAGAAGGGGCAGTTTTGTTCCCTTGAGCACATTATTCTGTTGATTAAATGTGTCTCATTACAGACTGTAAGCTCATCTCTTACCACGTAGCACTTAAGCTCTTTGTCCTATGATTCTGTATATATTTATTATGTGATTTGTCTCCCCATGTATACTTTTATATATATATTGTACTTTTATGCACTGTACAGCGCTGCGGCTCCTTAACAGTGCTTTATAAATAAAGTTATACATACATACATGCACCATTATTTGCACTTCACTCTTATCTGTGCTCCTATTACATGTCACATATAGGAAACAAAACTGTTATCTGCGATTGCAGCTATTCACACTGACATTGATTTTGGCTGTTATTATACACAACGGTATCAGAGATTGTGCATGCAATTTTCCTTTAATACCGGCTACAGATATGGCTATATATTCATTATCTGCCAGCTGTGAATGTAACTGTCATTTCCATTATCTAGGACTGCAGCTGTGTGGCTGAGTTTACAATTTTGTGGCCTGGATATTCTGTTTACACTAGTGCCACATGTAGCTGTCATTTCCAGGTTACGCTGGCAGTAATTTTCCATTAGACTTGTATATGGGAATGTACTGTAGCTGGGATTTACAGTTTACTCTGAAATTTGTATATGTACTGTATGTATATTTGTATTTATATAGCGCTATTATCTGCAGTACTGTTCAGCAAACAAAATATTATTATACCAAAAAAAGGGGTCAATACAATATAAATAAATCCATAGTACAATTACATTAAAGATTAAGAGCTAAGTGTCAAAAAGACAAGAGGAAGGAGTTACAGTACCTGCCCCGTGGAGCTTACAGTCTAAGTCTTTATAAATATAACAATTTATTGTTGTGCCAAAATTAACTCAAAATAAATGCAAGACTGCCTTTGTGCGTAAATTACATTTGAATAAAAGCTCAAGTGCACTTACTGTATGTATAAAAGTCACTAGAATTAAGATGAAATGATGCCATCATTTTACACCAATGTGGGATTTAAAAAGTCCATTAAAATAAAGTGGGAAAAGCCATGTCGCAAAAATCTTGTGCGGATTGTAAAATTGCATGAGCATTTGGTGATAGACCTAAGGCCTTGAGCTTTTTGTAGTCATGGAACACCTTTGTGACTTCTAAAAATCCTTATAATGTATAACAGGGGTACATTATTTTTGTTATACCGACAGTACAGGGTATATATAATGTATAGAGAAAGAATGATGGCCCCTGTTGTAGATTATAAGGATTTTTACAAGTCACAGCAGAGTTCCATGACTATATAAAAGCAAAGTTTGCAATGTGATAAATTCCAATTGATGGATATTACAATTATCCTTTGTATTTATACAATTATTTTCCCTAATTATGCCCTTTATCACGATTCCCCTTAAAGTTTTGTTAAAGCTAGCCTATAGCAATCAGTGGTAGCATTTACTGGACACATCTTTAAAAGCAAACCTCAGATTGGTTGCTATGGGTTACTAGACTAGCTTTGACTTTCTGACTTCTATAACATTACTCATGAAACTCTGCTTTAACCTTTATGTCTAGATATGTTAAAAAAATAATCATATTTATCAGTTCAGTTTTGATTTTATTGCTTTAAGGCAGCAACAATCCCACGGTGTGCTATTGTTTCTGGAGCATGGAATTTAGAATTAATCCACTGAAAGATAATTGCTGTTTGGCTGAAATGCCATTCATTGGGATCATCGGACGGCGCTGACAGTTGTGAGTTATAATGAGGTGGCAGCTACAATGGGGGAGTAAGATATACTTAACTCTCAGCCTCAAGCAAGGCAAAAAGAACACATTTTAATATATTCATGAGCGTGAAGGGGAAAAAGCATTTGTTAAATAAGTTTGTATATGTAAAAGGAACAGCAAACAAATAAATTCTTACAGATGTGCACAAAAACACAAAAAAATAAAGCAGAATGCCAATTTCTTAGACCCACTCAATGTCTAAAATTGTTCACTTTTTACCTCTGTCAGTTTGTCCCTCTTTTTTAAAATGATGCAGCCTGGGGTAGTTTCATCTAAAAAAAAAAATGTTGCCATGTTTTTACCTTCTTGCACGTATCCCTTGCTCTGATAAAACTGGGTACATGCACAGTTTGGGCAATAAGCTTGGTACTTCCCAAGCACAGTGATACTTGGGAACATGCAGAAATATTCAGGAAAGTAATGACCTGATTGGTTGGTATGCGCAACATCCCTGGTGCTGTTTATTTAATGTTAGTAAACACTAGTGATGAGCGAATAAATTTGCCTGGCACGAATTTGAGGTGAATTTCTGCATTCACTATTGAAAATCTGCTGGCGTCAATTTCCGATTTTGTCGTGAAAACATTTCCATTGCTCGATTTTTCCGTGAAAACGTTCGAATTGCTCGATTTTATAGTGAAAACATTAGACTTGCTTGATTTTTTTGTGAAAACGTTTGAATTGCTTGATTTTAGTGAAAGTGTTCGAATTGCTTGATTTTTCCGTGAAAACGTTTGTATTGCTTGATTTTATAGTGAAACCGTTCTAATTGCTCGTTTTTTTCGTGAAAACGTTCAAATTGCTCTTTTTTTCATGAAAACGTTCAAATTGCTAGATTTATCTCGAATTTTAGCCGTTTGCTAATTTTGCAGGGAAAGTCGGAAATTTTTCGCCGAAGCCGAACGGGAGAAATTTGCCCATCACTAGTAAACACACCCCTAAATTTCCGGAAAAAAAAAAAAAGGCCATTATCCTGTTGGGGTACTGGGAGAAATCCCAGAAGGGCCCCATTTCCCAAGGCCAACAGCTTCCTTGGGGTTTGGGGATGGAGGGATCGGTTTGTACATAGTTTGGCAGAGGGTAGTGTTCACAAGGGGGGTTGGGGCCTCTGCAGCTGGAATAATGGGCCCTTGGGTGGGCCCCAAACACTGCACTACTATACTCATTGTGTATGTTGAGTCTGGTATTCAAAAATAATAATGTTCACTGTTTAGGGTGGAGGGTTACTGGACAAAGTTGGTGGGACTGGTGAAAACAGCAGAGACAGGTGGAATTAAACCATTACAAATGGCTTAAAGGAAAGAGACTGCAGAACTGGAGGAGAAGGAAAAGAAAAGCTAATTTGGAGGATATTGAAAAGTGGGCTGAACAAGGAAAATTGGTGGTAGGGAGCATGAATGTCGGGCAAATATAGATGAACTGGGGTAACTCTTAATGAAATATGGAGCATGCTAAACAGGGTTCATGGGTTTTATGTTGGCAATATTTGTTAAGTTTAAAGTGTGCATGTTATATATTCAGTTTTAAAAACATACAATAAAAAATAAAATATACCTGTAGTCAGATGACTGCAGCTTTCATATAGCGGACAGCGAGATCGATGATGACTGTATCCAGGGCAGGTTTGCAATGCCAAGGATGTATTACCTAAGGCTGACAGGTATAAATCTTTATTGTGATTAGTTATAACAGGGTTGTTAAGATGTGCAGTCATATTATTGTGGCAAGTAAATTCGAATACACTTTAAGTATGTGTAACTTTTTGGTTTAAAATAGGGACGACGCTTTCACAATCTGGTCACTTTAATATAGAGCAGTGAAGACTTTTGGTTGTGTTTTTTGTACCCTAACCCTTTGCATAGGGTAGGAGTAGGAATTACATGTGTTTACTGAATCTTTGGCAGATTCAGGTGAATCTAGGACATCATCTTTTCTACTAACCTATGAATCTATACTTTTTATGTTGAGTTTTACTAATGCCAGCTCCTTAAGCAACAACAATACAAAACAAGCATCAATTATCTGTAAATATGGCATATTATTGGAACATTTAAAATCTCAAGGCTGACTTGAGTACACCAAAGATAAATTTAAATGCAAGTATTTTGGAGAATACGGTAAGTTTCTCTTTAGTTTATTAGTCCCTGAAATCATTAATCCTTTTATGCTTCATATGAATTTGATGTGTTTAATCTAGGACAAGTATTGCGACCATAGCTGTATGAATAGTATGGAGTAGAGATAATTCAGAGGTCGGACAGTGAAAGCTTATCTAGGCGTAGTTGATGCAAATCAGATACTAATGGACAGTTAGCAATAAATAATACAAATCATTTTATTACAAACATCAGGTATCATATACTGAGTGATTCAAATGAAGGTTGTTCTTATAAGCGTTAAACCAGAAATTTTTAGATGCAATTAGTTTGAGTTGGTTTTTTGAAATGCCATTAGCACCATCTAGTGGCATCCTTGCTGGAAACTAGGCGCTGATACTGATGCTGACTGGTGCTCTTACAGTGTGTACAATTGTCTGTGTTCTTTGTCCTTTGCATTATTGGGTTTCCTTGTCCTTTTCATGTATGTTTCCTGTACTGTAAGGATAGACAATTGTGTTGTGATTCAAACGACTGGAGCACCAATGTGAACCCATAAAGACATGTTGTCATCCTGCCCCTGTTGGAATGCCAACGCCAGTCCAGGTCCAGTAGTTGCTTATAAAAGTGGCGATGAGTGATTCTGTCCCATTTCGCTTGGCGAAACTGCAAAAAAAAAATTGTGCAAAATGTTTTACACACGCAACCTTTTTTCCCTCACTCCAAATGCATTGACGTCAATAGGCATTTTGTGTGTGTTTTTTCTTATTGCAACTTTTTTCAGGAACATTTTTGTGTTGGCGACTTTTTTTGCCACTGCAAATTTTTGTGCAGGGAATCGATCCCTAACTGTAGGCTGTAATTCATGTGAAATCCTGTTGATGGACTCTTGACTTGTTATCTGACCGTCCTGAATTCAGTCTGACCTGAGCCAGAAAGTGATCATTCCACCTCTGTCTGTCCATGTTTGCCAGTCACATTGCAGACTCACTTGTTCTGCTGTTCAGAAGTGTTAACTTTCTTCTATGTAAGTCCCTACCAAACAGTCTTGATGGCTCTTTGCCCTTGGATTCACATTGTTAAATATCATTATCTGTGACTGAGATGAAAAACATAGTGAACTGTGAAGCAGTGTTCATGTATATGGATTCACAGTAAGATAAATGCTGATGATAATGATGAAATGGATTTCTTCCATTAGAGGGTAGCCCTGTAGCATCCCTCTTACCAACATTTAGCTAAAAAAAATTATTAGCATTATCGGTTATTCATGTAGCGCTGACACATTTAAGCAGCATCCATCATTTACATCAATCCCTGTCTCAGTGCAGCTTACAGTCTAATAAACCTGTAATATGGAGGGGACAAAGACCCAGTATCCAAGTAAAATATTGATGTTTGTAAGGCTTTTAGCACTGTAATTTCAGTTTTAAAAGACAAAAGATAAAAATAAGGTGAGAAAACCTCCCCGGTGATAAATATTAAAAACAGCCTCAGATTTATAATTGTATGAGGGAGCACATTTTAAAATGTGAGCTAATAATCTTAAAATTATACTGCCTCCTCCATATATACTTGTACTATACAGATATCCCCAATTTAAAGGAAACCTAAAGCCTATACAATTAAATATTCTAGTTGTTAATCTACTCAAACAGATGTGCTACCTGTTTTCTTGGAACTGGTCTTTGTTTTCCTCTTTTTAATGTCCAGTAAGGCTTTACATTTGCATTCATATTTGGTCCTGCCCACATAGTCAGTGACTATGAGCATGTTTAGATCAGCTGGCAGTGGTGCTTCTGCCGGATAAAGCTATGAGTATATAGACATATGCAGAGTGATGTTATCCAGCATGCTCCGAATAACGGGAAAGCCATCTACTATAGACTCAATTATTAATCAAATGATTCCAAATTTTTAAATGTTTTTTCTCTGTAATAATAAAACAGTAGCTTGTACTTGATCCTAACTGAGATATAATTAGTCCTTATTGAAGGCAAAACAATCCTATTGGGTTCTTTAATATTTTAATTATTTTTTACCAGACTTATGGTATGAAAAACCAAATTACGGAAAGATCAGGAAAACCCTAAGCCCATAGCATTCTGGATAACAGATCTCATAACTGTATATAGAATTTCTCCCCACCTCATAATGAGCAATAGACTCTTATTCAACATGCTTTTGCATTATCTGTATTGTGCTGCTAGATTCAGGACTATATGAGCAGAGGAAAATACAGAGGAAGTTCAACATTTGTTCTCATTACAAGGTGGAGAGGAAAGTCACGACAGATGACAGCTCAACACAACAGATGACAGCAGTGAGACATGAGCAAGGGCCAAAGTACCAGAGCAGTGGCTGTAGTTTTTTTTGGAAGCAGACAAACAGGCTTAGTGATTTGTTAGCTAGTATGCATGATTAATTGTGAAGAGACAGAAACTACTGTACTTTAATTAAACAGGATGGTGGACATATTGCTGATTAACTGTTCAACGCTAGGAAAAATGTAATGTTTAAAGCCTTAAAATAGATATATTCCTGGAGCTGCCTCTATGCGCAGTGTCTTCTCATGCAGTGCAGTCTTCTCATTTCAGAAAGTGGTCATTGAAATTGTAATATGTAATATGGAGGTAATATGGAGGTCTTGCACCTTATTAAAATTTCTGGATGATGCTTCAATCAGAAGTTCTTGCAGATGATGGAATGGCTGATCAAGGTTTCCCCCCGTTGTGTTGGACCCTGGACAAATGTCCCTCTTGCTCATTTATTAAAGCAGCCATACATGGTCTTCTCTTACATCTCTGTGATTAATTGGGATATTTGGCTGCTCCAATGAATTGAGTACTTTAGATATACAGATATATTAATACTATTAGGAGTGAGCAGAGATTGTTTTATTATTTAACAGCAGATGGGCCCATGCAAGATTCATTTTGTTACACCATTTTTTGCAGTATATTTTGCACATAGCTGATTCCTGTGTTGGCGTAAGCTGGTAAGAATACATAATTAAATGACAGATATTAGTACAGGTATGGGACCTGTTATCCAAAATTCTAGGCTGAGGTTTTCAAGATAAGGGATCTTTCTATAATATGGATCTCCATAACTTTAGTTTTCTAAAAAAAAAACATTTAAACATTAATTAAACCCAAAAGGATTGTTTTGTCTCCAATAAGGATTAAATGTATCTTAGTTTGGATCAAGTACAAGATACTGTTTAATTATTAGAGAGAAAAAGCAAATAATTTTTTAAAAATTTAATTTTGTGATTAAAATGGAGTCTATGGAAGATGGCTTTCCAGTAATGCAAAGCTTTTGGGATAATGGATACCCTACATATAATTTGGGTTCTGGGTGGGGCAGATTTGGAAGCAGAGGCAGCAAGAATAGAGGATTTGAATAAGTACAGGTCAGACAGAGAGCATGAGGATAAGTAATGAATAACAGTTACAATGAGGATATTAGGAACTCTGCTCTCCTTGGGGAGCACCAAAAAGCCTTTAAAGGAATTATAGAAAAGTGAGTGGGGAGGATGACTGAGAACCAGTGTAGAATTAGGTGGCATCTAAAAAAATAATCCTTTCTACTAATACAGTTGTAGGATCCATTATCTGGAAACCCGTTATGCAGAAAGCTCCGAATTATGGAAACGCCATCTCCAATAGACTTCATTTTATCCAAATAATCCAAATATTCAAAAATAACTTCCCTTTTCCCTGTAAAAATATAACAGTACCTTGTACTTGATCCCAGCTAAGATATAATTAATCCTTATTGGAAACAAAACCAGCCTTTTGGGTTTATTTAATGTTTAAATGTTTTTCCAGTAGGCTTAAGGCATGAAGATCCAAATTACCGAAAAACAGAAAACCCCATGTCCCGAGCATTCTGGATGGCAGGTCCCATACCTGTATAGAACTTGTGTACTTAATGCTATAAGGTTTCACACTGTGGCAATCATCTATATGACATTTTGTATCACGTCCTTGGTATATAAAGTATCAAAGTATAGCTTTTCAGTCCCTATAGAATAGTCTGTGCTGTTTTTCAAGGAGCCCACCTCCATTCCTTACATCATCACCTGTATGAGAGCATTGTTCCGGGTCATTGCTTCCATTGGAAACTTCACCCACGTGCATGTCTCAATTTAGCTATCATAATCTGGGGCTATTTTAAGGTAATGCTCACAAGGAAAATATGCCTACTGCTGCTGTAAATTAAAATAAAACCTGAGCTAATGTTTTTCATTTGCAATCTATACTAATTAGAAGTGTTCAATGGGGTGTTAAGAACATAATATGGCATTAAGGTCTCATCATAAAGTTTCATCTCTCAGGTATATGATGGGACTGTCCTAATGTATTTAATATTTGATATTGAAGTTAAATTTAGGCTTATCATGTTTTATTGTGTCCGGATTATTGCCTTAAGGTCCGTGAGTAAATCAATGTGAATTAAATCACATTAGGCTGTGTTCATCTGGCTGAAGCAGCTTTCATCTGTGATAATATTCTTCCCTCTCAGTGAACAGAATATAAGAACAATGTGACTTTGCCCATTTTTGATTTGCAGCCTTTATATTATTGCTAGATATGAAATGCAAAATGGCTGATGGGTCCATTGTTTTCTCACATATAGCCAAGTTGGGCTTCTATAGATGTGTGACATATCAGATCCGTTAACCCGGAAACCCATTATCCAGAAAGCTCCAAATTATGGAAAGGTCATCTCCCACAGAATCAATTTTAATAAAATAATTTACTTTTTTTTTACATTATTTCCCTTTTCTCTGTCATAATATAACAGTATCTTGCACTTGCTCCCAATTAAGATATAATGAATCTTTATTGGAGGCCAAAGAATCCTATTGGGTTTATTTTATAATTTATTTTTTAGCAGACTTAAGGTATAGAGATCCAAATCACAGAATGACCCCATATGAGGAAGTCCCCAGGTCCTGAGTATTCTACATAACAAGCCCCATACCTGTATTATAAAGGAAAACATTCAACTACTGCACTCTAACCCTAACCAAAATATTAAAGAACCTTAAGACTTTTTGAGCCAGACATAATTTGTAGAACAAAAACATACACACAAAAAACAGCCATTAAAGTCCTGGAATTAAAAATGCACCAAAACAATGCATGTAGTTGCAGTGTAAATGCAATGAAAAATGTAATTGCGCATAGCATATTTTTAAAGGGGAACTAACGCGAAAATGAAAATTTAATATGAGCTTCAACACACTGAAATAAGAAGCTTTCTAAATATAATTAATTCAAAATTCTGTACCTTCTCTGAAATAATCAAGTTTATCTTCACTATCCCCATTATCTGTTTCTTTTCATTCTCTCTTCATGCAGGAGTTGGTTGTCAGATAATCACTGACAGTTGGATCCAATATATCTTATAGGGGGCTCATTTTGCCTAGAAGATGTATTAGAGCTCACTTTCTCTCCTGTCTCTCTACATGCAGAATTTGTGCAAAAGGCAGTTATTTTGTTATATTTTGTTTGTACTTATTTGAGTGAGCTCTAATACAGCTGCTAGGAAAGGAAGGGCCCTTCCCTATTAGATATATTGGATCTAACTGTCGATGACACCAACTGACACCCAACTGCTGCATGAAGACAGAATGAAGAGAAACGATGCTGAGAGAGGAATAGTGAACATACAGTGCCCGGTCATGTAAGAAAGGCCTGGCGAGATACTTGAAGCAGGTACGCGCCGGCAGGGAGGGAGGGAAAGAGGGAGCCCTGGCGGGGGGCCCTGCCACTGGGATGGGGGAGCAGCATAGGGACGTGGCGGGGGGCCCTCATGTGTCAGTCCTGGTGGGCTTCTCTGACCCCCCTGCAGTCCGACCCTGGGCCCAGCTCTGCTAACCACCACTCTATACTGACCTCCCCCGCCCCATTGCGTAAGGAAGCAGATATGCGCCAGCGGGGGGAGTCCAGAGACTGGGGCAGAGAGGGGCCGTGTCACTTGGGAGAAGCAGCGGGGGGCCCTGCTACGGGGGGGGCGGGGTCCTGATGTGTCAGCCCCGGTGGCTCTGACCCCCCAGTCCGACCCTGTGAACATAAACTTGATTATTTCAGAAACAATGCAGAATTTTTAATTGATTTCATCAATTTGCATCAGCCTGCTGGCATTTCCCATGCGTTTTGTTTAAATGGGAAAAAATGTGGGAGAAAAAGCAGGAAAAACAGCAAACCCATTACAAAACACATTTTTTAAGCTGATAAAAAGGGCAGATAAAACCGTTTCCTGCTGACATAAACGTTTTTTACTCTGCTGAAATGTCAACATTTTGCAGAAATTTGACCAAATGCATTGATATCTTTAAGGATCACTCATTTAGGATAGATAGATGGATAGATAGCACCTTGCCCCATTAGTGATTAATGACCACTATCTTGTATTACTAAAACCATCTGAAGTAGCCTTCCTGGGAATGTTTAGCACAATCAAGAATAAACACTAGAACTGCTTGTTGTTTCCCTTGAGTCTATTGATCTACAATGTGGTGCAGCTCCGATCTGGCTGGCTGACAGTTACAGTATTCCTGTACATCTTATGTTTTACAGCAAATAATTACTATTCAATGTCAAAACATTATGAAACAGAATTAATGTGGTTTGTTTTTCATTTTGATAAATGTCAAGTAAATAAGAAACTGCAGCGTAGAATATTCTAAACCGCCAATATCTAATTCCCCAGTCAATTTAAAAATATGTCATTTGTCCACGCTGATAAACATACATCACTTTCTCCGGAGTTTCCTAGGAAATTAAAAGCTTTTTGGTTTCTTTAATACCATTAATGTTCTTTTGTTTAGCAGTTTTGATGCTCTTTTCCTTTGTTAAAGCTAACAGTAAATTTGTTCTGGGCAATATCTATTTCACGGGTGTCAAACACAAGGCTTCTAGACATTTAAGGCTAATGGCCCGTAAATCCACATTTGATAGTTTTGGGCTGAAATCTACCTTGTGCGTGCAGTGATAGACGGATGCCATTGAAGTTAATGGTATGAGACATTGGCAGTGTTGGGCAATATATTGATGTCTGACAATGGCTTAAAGTTTACTAATCCAATGCACTCTTTCAGGACATCAAATGATCCCTACAAAATGCTTCTTAACTTTAGGGCAATAGTATACAAATTGCATTTATTGTGGTGCTTTTCTCAAGGATGACTGTAGGAACGATAATGTCCTTTTCCCCTGGAAGCAGCACTCCATTCAATTACTATGTAGAGCATCTTCTTTCCTGACCAACACCTACCTACTAACTTGTGTATCTGTCATAAACAGTGGGCTTCTTGTTCAACCAAATAGTAACTGGCTGGCAGTGGAGAATTCTATTTAGATTGTTCCTCCACTAGTAGTGTTTAATTAAAGCACCCCTTGTATCATTACCCTTACACATTGACCGTGATGTCTGTGCATTGCTATGATCCCCCTTGGGTTAAGGTTCCCAAACTGTGCTGCTTCTTCCACCTGGCCAAAAAAATGTTATTAGGCCCATTCTGAGGTCTATTTTAGTGGCAATATACATTGAATGTTTCTTCGCTGGTCTGGAAGCTTCTGAAAATGGTTGATTGCTGACCTCTTATCCTATTTAGCAGCAGACAGTGTTATTACCCACTGAGTTTTGCACGTATTGGAATGCAATGTTTGCATTGCATTAAGGCACTTTACATCCGTTTTATTTAGCCTTTTACCAGTATGTCTTAGATATGCATTCTCCTGCTATGAATTTGCCTGTAATTTCTTTTTTCCTAACTTGACAGTAGAATTACAATGCTTTTACAGTTCTGAAATGAAAGTTGAAAGTACAGTAATAACAATTTAATGGTGAATAGTTACAGGCCGTTCAAGGAAATAAAGCAAAACCAAGCAATTTGGAGCTCTTTGTGTGTGCCCATGTAAGTTTAGATTCTGATCTGAATGTAGGATTTGGGGAAGATTTGTTGCATTAGTATTTTTATATTTATTATTATCTATTTATTAAGCAGCAACATATTTTGCAGCACTGTATACAGTAGAAGGATGTATACATTAAAGGGATACATGTTTTTTTCAAAACGCATCAGTTAATGGTGCTACTCCAGCAGACTTCTGCACTGAAATCCATTTATCAAAAGAGCAAACATATTTTTTTATATTCAATTTTGAAATCTGACATGGGGCTAGACATATTGTCAATTTCCCAGCTGTCCCAGTCATGTGACTTGTGCCTGCACTTTAGAATGGAACTACTTTCTGGCAGTTATTTTTCCTACTTAGGGCTAGTCCACACGGGGAGATAGCCACGCGTTTGCGGTCGCGGCGACAAAGCGCCGCGCCAGTCGCCGCGACCGGCGCAGGCGACAGTTTTGTATGGGCGCCTATGTAAAAACGCCTGTGCTAACCACACGAGGCAATGCGCTTTTCAACAGTCGCCTGAAAAAGCCTGGCGAGGCATTTTCAGGCGACTGTTGAAAAGCGCATGCGCCGCGACCGCAAACGCGTGGCTATCTCCCCGTGTGGAATAGCCCTTAATGTAACCAGCCTCAGTGGGACATGGGCTTTTACTATTGACTGTTGTTTTTAGATCTACCAGGGAGCTGTTATCTTGTGTTAGGGAGCTGCTATCTGGTTACCTTCCCATTGTTCTTTTGTTAGGCTGCTGGGGGGGGGGGTGATATCACTCCAACTTGCAGTACAGCAGTAAAGAGTGACTAAAGTTTATCAGAGCACAATTCACATGACTGGGGCAGCTGGGAAACTGACAATATGTCTAGCCCCGTGTCAGATTTCAAAATTGAATAAGAAAAATCTGTTTGCTCTTTTGAAAAATGGATTTCCGTGCAGAATTCTACTGGAGCAGCACTATTAACTGATGTGTTTTGAAAAAAAAAACATGTTTTCCCATGACAGTATCCCTTTAACCATACAAGCTACACACACAGATGTAGACAGACGGCCAAGAAAAAAACAATACTTTGAATTCAAAATTAAATCCGTTTTTTTTCTGACAAATAAATACAAATTCTTAAAATAAAGTTAAAGCAAAGGAGGTATATAAACAGGTCTTTTAATGTAGCACATGAATAGAACATTCTTTTGAATGTGTTTGTATATGTCCATTCTTGTTTTCTGCAGAAGACACAATTCCAAAGAAGGTGGTGTGCCATTTCAGTGGCAAAACGTATGCAGATGAGGAGAGATGGGACATTGACAGCTGCACACACTGCTATTGCCTTCAAGGACAGACCCTCTGCTCTACTGTGAGCTGCCCCCCTCTTCCCTGTGTGGAGCCAATGAATGTTGAAAGTAGCTGTTGTCCTATGTGTCCAGGTACCATCGTAGTTATTTCTGTTGACTCTATTGCTATTCGGTCATTTGCACCATGGGTATGATAACCAGCTACTCCTTTCCCAAGTAGATATTTTGGGATAATGTAGATATTTTGAGGTAAATACAAAAAAATAGGAATAATTACTCTTTTTACACAGACACTATGCATGTAGAGGTATCAATGTAAATTCAAGTTGTCTGCAGGGTAGAAGTGGCACGTCATGAAAACAGTTTTTGTTTTGTTCTCATATTGTTCTACAGAAATGTACATACCAGAACCCACAAATATCCCTATTGAGAAGACAAACCACAGAAGAAAGAATGAGCTAGACATGCCTCACTGGCCAACTCCTAGTGAGAATGACATTGTTCATCACCACAGAGGTGAGTGAATTTTAACTCTTCTTATTGTTTAACACTTTAACAGTTGACTTCTTTAAAAGTATTTTATCTACAGCCTTCTTCTCTCTCAGGACTGCCAACTGGCAAGAGCTCCATAGATTTATTTGCAAGATATCATATTAATATTATTCAGTTAAGACTTTGCAGGTTTTTTATCCTTTTATGTTAAAAATATAGGAGTCACCTACTTTTCCCTGGGGTTGAAGTGATAGAGCACTGAGTGGCACAAGAGCAAGTGCTCATCTAACAAGCCCTGTCCTTAACATC
Organism: Xenopus laevis; assembly: GCF_017654675.1. Taxonomy (NCBI): domain Eukaryota; kingdom Metazoa; phylum Chordata; class Amphibia; order Anura; family Pipidae; genus Xenopus; species Xenopus laevis. The sequence continues at coordinate 39,602,755 of NC_054380.1, forward strand.
ACGTCCTGCATCTCCTGCTGGTCCCTAACTTCCACATCATGCCTACGTGCTTCCCCCTGACCACAACATAGATAGAGCATTGACGAAATCAGTCAGCTTTCTATATAAAAGGGCCAGCAACAGTTTTGTGTTTCTGTCTAAAAACTTGTGGTTAACAGGCTTTCTGACATTTTCAACTTGCTTAGACCAAATTATGCAATACTCAACTTGAAACTATTGCTCTCTAAAGAACATGCAATAAAATAATCATGTTAAATGATATTGCCATGGCTCAAAGTTAGCAAGGAGTGGTTGTTTTTGTGAACAATTTAGAATTTGCAAAGAAAAGGTAAAACTGTGAATGACTTAACTTTGTAGTCCCATATTTACCTTACCAAACCTTATCTTCTTTCTTTTGCTCACCAGGGCTGAGCCTTCTTGCACTCTCACAAACAAGCATTGAACCAACTTGTTTGCATCGGAGCTCCATGCAGAGTTATGGAGAATTTCTAATAAGTTGCAGGAATATAATATTCTGTCCAGTGTATATACCTAAGGTTTTTAGCCCAATACCAGAGGAACTTTACATGGGCTAAGACTATATGCATCTTGCATCTTGTGCCACCATTACTGTTTATTAGATAACAGGATAGGGAAACATAGTTTAGGCCACATGATTAAGGGATTTCTGCTAGGTGTCCCCATTTATGGCAAAAATGCCATGAACAAATGTGATGTGACTAATGCCACATTGTAGCCTGTGTCTACTGACCTATTAACAGTATTTATTTGCCATCATTTCAACTAATTTTTGAAACAAGCATGGTGACATCCTGAATCCTTTAAACATGAAGGAGCTTGTGTTTTGTTTGCTGAGATATTCGTAACAATATTTTGATGTCTTTTCTTTTACAGACATGGGACACCTTCAGGCAAACTACAGAGAAATGGAAAGACCACGTCGGACCGAAGAAGAAACGCTTCATTCTGTTGCATGGGTTGCGGTCCCTATCATGATTGCTTTGGTTATTCTAATTGTTATTTTTATGATCAATCAGAAAAAACAGTGGATACCAGTACCCTGTTATAGAACGCCTACCAAGGTAAAAACCATTCTACGGGTAGTTTTAGTATATACAGCAGAACCAAGATTTTATACCCACTAGGGATCTACTGATTCCACTATTTTAGGATTCGGAAAAATCTTGCATTCTTTGTGAAAGATTCAGCTAAATACCAAACAGAATCTGAATACTAATTTTCATATGTAGAGAAATGAGGAGGGAAAGAGAACCATGCAAATTTTATTTGCTTATTTGTGTGATGAAACGTCACATGAGTTTTTGGATTCGGTTCGGCCAAGCACTTGGAGTCAGCCAAATCAGGATCCTGCTGAAAAAGGCTGAATCTCGGTCAAATTCCAACAAATCTGGATTTGGTGCAGCCCTAATACCCCCTGCTCTTATTTTTCTCAGAATTATTTTCTGCAATATTTAGCAGTCCCTCAAAGGCAAATTTTGTTTTTTCACTCTCTAACCTTTACGGTGCTTTACATGGTCCCCCTAGCAAATATAAAATCAGATTTCTATTGTATAAATACAATTTCAAACACCTGCGCAACTCCTAATATACCTTACCATGGTAACCGATCTTTCAAGAAAAATAAAAAGCTTTTTATATGTTATATTACAGCTGCAAAAGAGTTTTCTCTCTTTTTGCATCATTGGAAATCTTGGCAGCGAAATACTGACTAATACTTTCAAAAACATCAGTGTTATTAATTGTAATGCATTACCCCAGAGATTATAAATTGTATACAGAAGCAGCATAACCCACAATGCTTTGCAGAGGCACCAGAGCTCTTTTCTTTACATGTTTCACAGTTATGTCAATGGAATAGCACTCCTTTAGGATGAGTACTGTTTTTATTTCTTCCTTATTTTTATTTTTTTATTACTGCTTTATTTCCACCCACACTCACCATGCTCATGTCAGTTGTGAATAGAGCCTATTCATAAGAAATACATTTTATTGTGCCTTGTATGTATGTGTTTTCTAGGAATAAGGGGCAAGTTTATCAAAATGGGAGGTTAGAGCTCAGCACACAAAATCTCATCCACTTTATTCATTCCTATGGGATTTTTAGAAGCATAGTTATCAAACAGCGAACTTTAAATCTTACTTATTGTTAAATATGATACTAAAAATCCCATTAAGGGCAGAGACACACGTGGAGATTTGGGGAGATTAGTTGCCCGGCGTCAAATCGCCTCTTCTTCGGGCAGTTCGAAAAACAAAGTGATCCGAGTGCCATCCCACCGGCGATTACGATTCTAGCCGGCGGGGAAGCAGTTCGGGGAGATTAGTTGCCTGAAGAAGAGGTGATTTGTCACCGGGCGACTAAATCTCCCCGAATTTTTTCATCTGTCTCTGCCCTAAAACGAATAGACAGTAGGTGAGAATTCCTGTAGTGAGCTCTAATCTCAGACTTTAATAAATCTATTTAACCTGCAGGAGCTGTGTGCTCAAGGGGAATACAGCTAGGGACACAGTTTTCAAAATGTGTTTTTGCAACAAAAATAAAAGTGAGGTAAAAATAATAAGGAGGGCCTATCATTCCTAGGAGTAAACCTTTATTGAATTTGTATGACCATTTGGCATTTTCCCCCTTGTTTCCATATAAAGTGGCTCTGAACCACCAGTGATTTTTGATGCACTGTAAATAATAACACCTTATTTCCATGTCCTAGGTGGGTATATAAATATGGACAATGGGCCACATTTGCTTTATTTTTTGCAAATTCAATCAATCAATGCATGATATAATAAACATTGCCAGTATTACACAGTATTATTCATGGTTGCTCTTGTCTTTTTCTGTAGACTTCCACATTAAACTAATACATCAAGTGGGAAAAATCTATGTTAGTTAACACAAATTCAAATTCAAATAGGAACTACTGTCAACCCGTGTTGTAGGTCCTTCTTTTAACTTTCTCTATATCCCTAATGGATACAAGTGTTTCCTTTATTTGTATTGTCTTCTGTACTTAACTCCTTGACAACATCTCTTTCATCATAAGTTTCATGTTAACACAGTATAAAACACATCCCTGAGCCTATAAATCATTGCAAATAAAGTCTATTTGAATATGATACTCATGTATGTAAGCAACATAAGAATTTCAGAACAAAAGCTTTTTATACTTCTTGTACACATGCGCTTTACTGTCAAGGATATTTTTTATTGCATTCATAGGCAGGTCACTAAAGTTTAATGTTTAAAGCAGTAAATGTAAATGCAGTAAGATTCCTTCTCAATAACACCGCTTCACTTTAACATCTCTTTTCTGTGGGTAAGCAGAATAATTGCTGATATTCACAAATGTAGGAAACACTAACATACAGGAAACATAATGGTTCTACCAAAATTATAACTATATAATTTAAAGTTTGCTTAAATTATAATTACAATTTATAATGGTATAATTAGATATAATGACTATTGAGAAAAGAGTGTGGGAGGCTTTAGAATTTCTTCTTTTTTTTTTTACAGACATACATGATTCCTTGGATTAAGGAGAGGTCACCATATTCTATGTTAAAGTGAAGGATAAAGGCTCCCTCTGCTTTCCAGAGAATCTGTGCACTGAACACTAGTGATAGGCGAATAAATTCACCAGGCACAAATTTGCGGCGAATTTGAGTGTTTCGCCGCCAGTGAATAAATTCATTGTTGCTTGTCAATATTATTCGGATGCCCATTGACTTTAATGTATTTGGACAAAATAGCGGTGCGAATAAAAATTGTCGCTCGCATCAAAATTGAGTCAAAATTATGTTTGCGCCCATTGACTTCATTTAGTTTCTCGGTTTTGCAAGTTTTTTGGAAAATTCGCAAATTTTTCGGCGAAGCGAAAGCAGGGGGACTTAAATGCCATTATACTTCACTTCCACGTGGAACAAGGTGAGGGAGTTATTGAGTGCCCCAAACTAAGAGGGTGTTGAGAAATCTTCTGTATGAGTCAGAGGTAGACTTTTATGGTTTTCTCTCAATCTAAGGAATCATGTATGCGGGTGTGTAAAAAAAATAATATATAAATATTTCTGGAAAAATGTGTATGCAAACTGTTTTTTTTTTTTACATAAACCCAACTCACTGTGCTTATGTCAAAAAGAGAAGGTATTTTCCCCTGTAATTCATGCAAAAGGAAAAACTATCCTTAATACATCGACCCCCTATGCCTTGAATTTTTCCTAAAATATTCTCCACTTTTATTTCAAACAGCCGACCTGTCTAAACAATCAACATGTGTATGTGGACTGCAAAGGAACCATGGTTCAAGTGGACAGCTCCCAAAGGATGTTGAGAATGGCGGACCCAGACTCAAGATACAGTGGATTCTATAGTATGCAAAAACAAAATAACCTCCAGGCAGATAATTTTTACCAAACTGTGTGAAGGGTGCCCATGCAAGGATTTCCCTTTAAACTGAAAAAAAAAGATGATCGGGTTGGAGAGAGACAAAATTCTGCTATTAAAAAACCTAGAACCATGCACTTGCTTATTGGATTATATTGGATGTGTGACATGTACAATCGAGACCTTATTCAGACGAACTCTGTCTCATGCAACGTGCCAAAACAAACATTCCCACTTTCCCTTTGTAATAACTGACCAAGTGTTTTCTTAGAACCAAAGTATGGAGAACTGGCTGATGCGTATATGCTTGTAACATAGCTGTAGAAACTTTTTTTTTTTCCTTTTGGTTGCTGGGTTGGAAGTTGGGAGATTCGACAAAGGAGAGGTTGCGAAAGCAGTAATGAAACAAGAACAAATTGGAGAGGTTTCAGGTGAATAAATTGGCTCACATGGGCTCATCCAAGCAAATCCCATAATGCTTCTGAATCACAGACAATGGCTTCTCCTGCATCTCAGATTCTGAATACATCACAGAAGGAGGAATCAAATCCCTGTGTGATCATCCAGCTTTTGTTACAACCTATCAATTAACAAAGCAGCAAAAAGCTATCAAATCTATAGCTGATCATCTACATTTAGAATGCAAATAATATCTTTATTGATAACCATCTGCAAAAAATATCAATAGCAAAGAATAATGGTTAAGGTTCTGAAATGATATACAATGTGCTGCTTTTTTTTTTTCTTTTTACTTGGATATATTTTTTTTTCTTCAATGCTGATTGGTCAGTCCTTGTTGGATTCAGGCAAAAATACAGAGGGCTTATTAGTTTTTTTCATATATAAATATATATCTATATCTGAGCACTGGATTTTTATTTTTTTCCTGAGAGCAGTATTTAAAGTAGAAAATGTTTAAATCATCACCTTACTGTTCAACAGGCTTTCTTATAATGGCGATGTTGTTGAATATGTATTTCTTTCCTTATTGTGAGTGTGTGTGTGTGTGTGTGTGCGTGATCTTTTGTTACATTTTTTTTATTGCGCTGCCCAGAAAGAACAATAATTCTATTAACTTCTTTGCTACCAGATAGGCTAGCTCGCATGAAACGCAGAGGTTGAACATGTCTGACACTGTCACTGGGGTTAGCTTGCTGGAGAAAGCTGATGCTTCAATGAAATGGACAGTGGGGATCCATATTTTTTCCTGTTTTGTTCATTATTGTTCTTTTGTTTGATATTTTGACATTTACTGGTTGCGCAGATTAAAAAAACAGTTACCCTGACAGGGAGCCGCTTAAATTTGTAGTATTCAAGCACCTTTTTTTTCTGAGTTAAAAAAAAAAATATCAAAAAAGTCAAAAAGGAGATTGTGTCTTTAAACCTTAGCATTATAGGAATATTTATGTAAATGTAGTAAATGTATATTATGCTAAAAAAAACAAAAGTATTTGTGTGTGTGTATATATATGTATATATATATATATATATATATATATATATATATATATATATATATATATATATATATATATATATATAAAAAGTCCAAAAAGATAAGGTGCACACTGGGATCCTTTGTAAATTTTAAAAAATAAATTTTATTCAATACATGTTAAAAGAGGTCTGCAGCTGTAATTGGTAGCACCTGGGTCGATTTTCTCTAGTGGTGTGCTGAACTATTTGGATTGTATATATGTATATATATGTATATATATATATATATATGTATATATATATGTATATATATATGTATATATATATGTGTGTGTATATATATATGTGTGTGTATATATATATATGTATATATATATATATATATATATATATATATATATATATATATATATATATATATATATATATATATATATATATATATATATATATATATATATATAGGTATAGGATCCCTTATCCGGAAACCCGATATCCAGAAAGCTCCGTATTATGGAATGGCTGACTCCCATTGACTCCATTTTATCCAAATAATCCAAATTTTATAAAATGATTTCCTTTTTCTCTGTAATAATAAAACAGTAGCTTGTACTTGATCCCAGCTAAGATATAATTAATTCTTTAATCCTTAATAAACCAGACTATTGGGTTTATTTAATGTTTAAATTAATTTCTAGTAGACATAAGGCATGAAGACCCAAATTACAGAAAGATACGTTATCCGGAAAAACACAGGTCCCGAGCATTCTGGATAACAGGTCCCATACCTATATATATATATATATATATATATATATATATATATATATATATATATATATATATATATATATATATATATATATAAATTTCTATGTTTTTTCCTCTGTTAAATGTATTTTTATCCAAGAAAGAGAAATTTTGCCCACAATGGAAACATTAAAAACCAGCATTCCATATCAAGAGCTTAACAGCTTGTAGGAGAAGGAAATAGACATTTCTTAGTCTATCATTAGTTAATTAGCATTGTATGTTTTGCCTTGTTTCATGTGTGTGTGAGACGATGTGGGTCTAGAGCAGAGGGTACCCCATTGACTTCAGCAATTTCTAAACTGATTGGGGGAGGAATATTTTATTTATTGTTTTTTTTTTTTGTTTTTTTTTGGCTTGACAGATGGAACGGGCTGTTGTTTGTGTTTAACACAAAAATCTTTCAAGAAAAAAAATAAACAGGGCAGTTATTATTTAGTTATGTGAACCCTTGTACACGTGAAGGTAAATATGATGGGGTCCATTTACTAAAATAGATGCGGAAAGGAAAGTGGAAGTTCAAAAGGGGTACTGATTTGTTAGGTACCCCCAGTATATAGAATTGTATATTTTTTACCCCAGTGTTTATTTTCTGTACAAATCTTAATGGCCTGGGCAAATTTTCCTTTGAGTGCCATGTTGCCATCTTCGTTGATTTCCCAGGGATCCTTTTGGCTCTTTAGGACCATTCAAAGGAGCAGTATAGTAACATCTTCAATGTTACTCTACTGCCCATACAAACAGTCTTGGCCATGTCCTTTAATTTCACCATTGCAGTTACCCATAGTTACCAATGGGAAGCAATCAATAAATAGTTTTGATTGGTTGAATACAAGTTAGAAAATGTAAAAATCTGGTTTCTCTGTGTAACTGCAGTGGAGCAATGTGGCACCTATAGCATCAGCCAGGACACCTGTAAATGATTGGAGGCAAATATCACAGCAAATCTGTGGGCATCCAAGTTATTTTATGTTTGCATTACATACTCAAAGATAAAAATATTTTATTCAAGAGCTCTGACATTTAGAATTGGGTTGCAAGTTGCTTTTGCGGGCTAATATTATTTTTGAGCAAAGCTGTAATATGTTTTCCAGAGGCCATTATGTAATTAAAGTTCAAAAGCTTGGAATAGCAATTCATATCACAGATCATGTCCTATACAGTTATAGGATCAGTTATCTGGAAACCCGTTATACAGAAATCTCCGAATTACAGATGATTACATGGCTGTCTCCCATAGGGGGAAATTTACTAAAGGACAAAGTGGCTAACGATAGCGAAAAGTCATTTTGCCACTTCGCCAATTTACTAGCGCTCCCTGGCGTAACTTCGCTAGCGCAGTAGACAGACTCTAGCACTACTTCGCACCCTAACGCCAGGCGAAGTTGCTCTCAGGCAAAGGGATGTAACTACGCTAATTCACTAACTTGTGGATTTTAGTGAACGTTACCTCTTGCGCCAGACTTGCCATTCGCCACCTCAGACCAGGCGAAGTGCAATAGAGTAAATAGGACTTGCTTCAAAAAAAATTCTGGGGTACCCTCCTTCCCCCCTACATTTCTCAACATATGGCACCTAAACTATACAGTGGGCACATGTATAGGGCAAAATAACAACTCTATTTTATTTTATGAAGCTTTCCCAGGCTTGAGTAGTGTAATGTATTTGCTGCAACATATACGTCCATTCAACTTTAACTTGGAATCGTATGCAAATTAGGCATCGCTAGCGTAACTTCAGTTTGCTTGACGAATTAACGCTAGTGCAACTTCGCTACCTTTCGCCTCCCTGGGTGCAACTCCGGATTTTAGTGAATTTGAGCAGCCCTGGCGAAACTACGCCTGGCAAAGTGCGGCGAAGCCGTCGCTAGCGCTTTTTCGGCCAATAGTGAATTTGCCCCATAGACTCTATTATAATGAAATAATCCAATTTCTTTTAAATTATTTCCTTTTTCTCTGTAGTAATAAAACATTACCTTGCACTTGATCCAAACTAATCCAAAAACAGCTTTTGGGGTTTATTTAATGTTTACATGATTTTCTAGTAGACTTAAAGTATGAAGATCCAAACTACGGAAAGATCTGTTATCTAGAAAACCCCAGGTCTCAAGCATTCAGGATAACGGGTCCCATATCTGTATTCCAAACTAAAGCATACAAACTGTATTAGTACAGCGAAGGAGCATGTTTTGTTCAAGAATCAGATTGTATAACCAGTATAACCCAAACCAGTGGCTAACAAGCATGTTGCTCACCAAAACCTTGGATATTGCATTCATTGGCCTCAAAGCAGGTGCTTATTTTTAAATTCCTTGTTTTGAGGCAAGTTTTGGTTGCATAAAAACCAGGTTTACTGCTAGGTAGAGCTTACTGTATGCTTCCAGTCCACATATGGGCTACCAAATAGGCAATCTCAGCCCTTATTTGGCATCCCAAGGGACTTTTTTTCATACTTATGTTGCTCCCCGACTCTTTTTAAATTTGAAAATAGCTCACAAGTAAAAAATGTTGGGGACTTCTGGTATAAGAGGACAACTTAGATGGAACAATCATCTACAAACGTATAAATTTTACTGGAAATAAATATTTCTATTAATGAAAGAAAGACCAGATCTTTTTGTTTGTAAAATGCCCCCTGTATCTGTCAATTGGAAATTTTAACCAATCACTGTATGATAATATTGTCATTGTAAAGCTTCTATAAATGGTGTTGTTGACTGCTTGCAGGTTCTTCCTTGTCGTTTTTAATTCTGTGTCTGTTTCACCTTCCCGTAATTATTATCTGGTACTTAGGGGGTTATTTACTAAACTGCGAATGCAAAAATCCAGAAAAATTTGTGATTTTTTAGTATAAAATCAGACTTTTAAAAAAATCACTAACTTTTCAGAATTTATTATACCCCGAGGTTGGAACAAGTCAAAATCAGAAAATCCAACATCTCAGACCTGTCAAGGTTGCATAAAAGTCAATGGGAGAAGTTCCAATGATTTTTTTATGTGCGCTGGGTTTCATGCAATACCCCGAAGATTTCGGAGTTTTTGGGAAAAAAAGCATACAAAATCTTTTTCGAAATTTTCAGGTGGGAAAATCCCCAAAAAAAAAAAATCACGAAATTCGTATTTTGCCGGGAAAATCGAATAAATATGCAGAAAAAACCCGTGCGGATGTAATCTGAGTTTTTTACAGAACATGTTGAGATAAATTCGGATTTTGATAAATAACCCCCATAATCCCTTCTTCCTAATATATCCCTTACAAGAACCCCATGCTGAGGTGTGAAATAGTGGCAGCAATGTCTGGTTTGAAATCATGAGCAGCACACTGTATAAGCCGTAGTAGTGCTCAAAGAGGAATTTATTTATTCAGCCCACATCATACAAAAGGCAACGTTTTAGGCTTACCAGGCCCTTTATCAAAAGGCAACTTTTCGGGCATTCCAGGCCCTTTATCAAGCTTGATAAAGGGCCTGGTAGAACTGAAACGTTGGCTTTTGTATGATGTGGGCTGAATAAATAAATTCCGTTATATGAATATGACCCTATGACAGGAGTGGGTCCTCCGGTACAGCATCTGGCACAACAAAAAAAACAGGCATAACATCTCTCTCCGTTTAGTCCCGGTTGTTATAAGTGTCTTTAGTGGTTTGAGGTTCAGGTTCCGACCAACGTTGCCTTTACACGCCACTTCGCTTGTTACTTCCTGGGCGCTCGGGTATGATGTCAGCTAAGCGACAAAATGCGTAAGGCATAGTTGGCTGACATCATACCCAACCGCCCAGGAAGTAACGAGTGAAGTGGCGTGTAAAGGCAACGCTGGTCGGAACCTGAACCGCAAACCACTAAAGACACCCGGGACTAAACAGAGAGAAATGTTATGCCTGTTTTAACCACTTAAATGTGAGTGTAACCAATTGGTTTTTATTACTATATAATAAAGAAGTTTTTAAACTATTTGCCCTTTTTTAACTTCCTCTAGCAAGAGAGACCAACCTAAAGCTTTATACTCTACAAATTCTGATTTGCACAAATTAATTTGAACGGCTGTAAGTACCCACCTTAATCAAACACACAGGGTGAAGTGTAAAAGTTTAGCTGCACTAAAGGTCAATTGAGACCATATGAGGTTGTTGGACTACAACTCTCTAAGTAAATACTACACTATATTATCTATTTTCCCTTTTATCATTTTATTTTTTCCCCTGAGCTTTTATTAGCGCTGACCTATTTAAACTTTGGATTCCTGCTTTCTAGATTTGCTAAACACAATCAACCTTGTATTATTTAGAGTTTAGTGTGCCTGTGATGTCAACCGATTTTCATATTTTCATTTTGTTTTTCCTGCGTAAGACATTTGTGTCAATATGATATTAAAACATCAATCAAACTGGATGTGTAATTCAATCAAATTTTATAGTTGCCATGTTTGCCTTTGTTAGGTTTCTAGTTCACGAAAATGTTGGCAAGTTAATCCAAACTCCTTATAAATAGTCACTGAATGGCATCCAGTGGTGCAGAGGATTCAGAAGCCATTCACTGCAGCTCAAGTGAAGACAAGCCTCTTCAATACTTACAGCAGCAATGAATGCTTGGTTTATTCTACAATGTAATATCACAAAATGCTTTGGGGGACTCTGTCCTTTTTCTCAGGTGTATTTCATCATACTATTTTAACTATATAATTTTAGGAATAAGCATTTAATACCTTATCACCTTTGTTGTTTGCCTTAAGAAACTAAGTAAGGTCAATGGCACACATGGATAGCGGCTAATTTCCATTTTAAGAAAAATCACTCTTGCTTATCTCTTCCAGGTGTTGTCAATAAGAAGCATTGGTTTGTGTTATTATGGACATCTGCCTCTTCACAAATGCCACAGATCAAGCATCTATTATTAACAACAAATGGAAGCAATCTATAATTGTTAGCCTTGTTGGATTGCTGCAATTTCCTCTCCTGTTTGCTATTGGCCTTCATTTGGTTGACTTATAATATGCAGCCAACTTGTTAACTTCATGCGCAAAGTACTTTAATACACTTTAATACAGTACTCCAACACTGTAGCATTCACAGTGATCCACTGAATGTGTGTAACCGACAATAATTGCTGACTTAATTCATGATACACATTTTGTTGTAATCTGAAGGCTTCATTCTACATAAATTATTATTTTATTTAGCATTGTAAGAAAGTGCTTTTTTAACTAAAGGAACTACTGCATTGATATTAAACATTGGCATGTGCAAAGCATAGCGAAAGAAACTTGTTTTGAAAAACATGATAATAGTATTTATTAATCACTCACTCGAGTGGTCAATTCAATTGAATTGCCTTTGTCATATTTAATAGCAACGACTGCTAAAGCATAATGATCTATTCATAAACGAGGATTTGACAACCTTTTGGTCTTTTGCTGTTTTAGTCTCTTTTCTTCTGCATGCTGCAAAAATGAAGGCACTTCATGTTACATAAGGACGTACAATCACAGTAAAGACTAATCACTATTCATCACTGTTGTGTAAGTAAAAAGGTTACTCGAATCCTGGCCATTCGAGATGTCTGAGATGCAAGGGGACTCTAGGTCCACATCGCAAAAGAATTCCATTCTACTCCACAAAAGAAACTTAGAGCTTGAGAGGCATCCCATGTACAGAATTTGAGGGACATGTTGAATAAAGGTGATTGGAAGTTAAAAAAAACTGTGACAGTTATGGAACCTGTTATCCAAAAACCCATTATCCAGAAATCTCCAAATTACGGAAAGGCCATCTCCCATAGACCCAAATTTATCCAAATAATCCAAATTTTTCAAATGATTACCTTTTTCTGTGTAATAATGAAATAGTACCTTGTATTTGATCCAAACTAAGATATAATTAATTCTTATTGGAAGAAAAACCAACATATTGGGTTTATTTAATTTTTACAGGATTCTCTAGTACACTTAAGGTATGAAGATCCAAATAACGAAAAGACCCATTATCTGGAAAACCCTAGGTCCCGAGCATTCTGGATAGCAGGTCCCATACTTGTATAAAACAGGTTAGAATTGGGGGTCCAAATACCAAATTTTGGACTGCAACACATTGGTGCCTATTTATCAATTTTTTCTAATGTGAATAAAAAAATCAAACGTTTGCTTATTTATAAAAAAAAAATTCTAATCTAAAAAACTATATTGAATAAAACTGTGGAAAAAAAACTCCAATGCATCAAATCAATTTTCCGTAGGTTTATAAACTTTTAGAAAAAATAAAAAAAAACTTCAAAAATTTCAAATGAAAAAAAATGGCTTCAATTAGAACAGCACCTATAGGTATCAGGTAGTAATATGTCAACTTGTTAAAACATTTTCCTAAAGTTGAACTGCTGGTAATCCTTTAGGATTTTCCAGTTCCATATACAATAAATCAACAGGGTGAAATTAACGGATAGTCAGTAAGGAGACCTGTGTTATAGTGGTCATAAGTTAATGGCAGCTCATAGCAACTCTGATAGATATTCTAAATTGTGTTCTGTCTACAGACAGACTTGATAAGCAAATGCTTCACTCTCCGGCAGCAATGTGGTATAGAAAAGGCTGTTGAGGAGTCTTCCACCAATTCTTCCACCTTGATTTTTTTTGTTATGCAATTCTGATTTTTTTTTTTTGGATGATTTGTTCTGTATCAGTCTGTTCTGATTCATTATCCTAGTTCTGTAGTCCTAGTTCTGGAATAAAAGTTTTGCAGAGATCCTGCTGAAGTTCTCCTTCCTTTATTCAGTTGGTATTTAGTTGGTATGTAAAATCACCGGTGAGATGGCACTCGGAGCGCTTCATTTGCCGAAGTCGCCTGAACTTCGCTGGGCAACTAATCTCCCCGAATCTGACCTTGTGTCTCTGCCCTAAAGAGTGACTGAAGTTTATCAGAGCACAAGTCACATGACATGGGGCAGCTGGGAAATTGACAATATGTCTAGCCCCATGTCAGATTTCAAAATTAAATGTAAAAAAAATCTGTTGGCTCTTTTGAGAAATTAATTTCAGCGCAGATTTCAGCGCAGCACTATTAACTCATGCATTTAGAAAAAAACTCGACTGTATCCCCTTAAGGTGCTTCAAATCTAAAAAAAACAGCTAATGCACATTGCTTGCAATCCATTCTTGGCATTATTATAACGGGTTGCTGAGCAAGATATTCACTTAGGATTTTCCACGGGAGGTTATTTTTGCATAGTTAACAACTGCAAAAAATGGAAACTGAAATATGGAAGTAAACCTGTAATTTAATCACAAGATTTCCGCACAGAACCCCTGTCAGAGAGTCAGGAACACGAATGAGGAGCAATGCCATTCTAGGATGTCTCTTTGGTGTTATTGCATAGGGACAAGTGCAGGAAAATATAGATTTACTTCTAATTTAATTATGGATAGTATATAACATATATAAAGGATTCTCCTAAAAAAACGATGAATACTTTTTCATGTCTAAACAGCTTTATTCTCTTCAATATACAGTAAACTGGACTATTTCTATAAAGTGCTCCACCTGTATGCTTATACATATGGAATTATCTAGCAGTCTGTAGGTATGTACTGCTGGATTACGTTGTAAAATGTGCAAATAAATCCTGCGACTTTTATACCGTCAGAATCTAAAATATAAGTTGATCCCTTAAAAATGCATTTTTGATTAGATTGTTCTCAGTTAGTGATGCCGAATTTCCATGTTTCGTCGCCGGTGAATAAATTTGTGAAACTGCAATGAAAATTCGCTGGCGTCAAAAAAAATGGACGCGCATCAATAGTCACATGCATAAAAACAGTCGCATTTCAAAATTATACGGATGTCCATTGACTTTAATGCATTTGGACAAAACAGTCGTGCTTCAAATTGTCGCGGGCGCCAAAATTGTCGCAGGCATCAAAATTGTTGCAGGCGTCAAAATTGTCATGGGCATCAAAATTTGTGTTTCGCTAGTTTTTTGGGGACAAAGTCGACATCACTATTCTCAGTCTTTCATGGCCCTGTAACTGCTAATTTATTCTTTTAATGCAAGATATTGTCTAACATTGTATTTTAATTAGTGATGGGCGAATTTATTCGTCAGGCGCGAATTCTCGGCAAATTCCTGCGAAAATTTGCCGGCATCAAAAAAATTGGACACCAGCATCCGTTTTATTGAATTGGACACCGGCGCATTTTCGCCAGCAAATTTGCGCCGGCATCCAAAAAACGGACGCCGGCGCCGTTTTGTGAATTTTTCGCCGTTTCGTGGATTTCGCTGTAAATTCGCAAATTTATAGGCAAAGCGAAATGCCCCATAGTCGCCCAATGCGAAGTCTTTCATTATACTTTGATGCAAATTGGAACAAAAGTTTGGGCAGCATATACTATGCAGTTGTTAAAGCCATGCCCCTCTATATATGCTCTGTCTACCCAAATAGAATTTTAGATGTTTTCTGCCGTCAGAAGATGTACACAGTGGAGCTCATTTATATGTGATTTTTAGGTTCGATATAGATAAATGAATAAATGTCAATGAACATTGGAAAGACTCAAAAAAACCAACCAATGTAACCAATGCTGTACCAGAAAACACAGTTTTACAAAGCACTGGTCCGACAAACACCTAAAACCTTCACAAACACATATTTGTGAATGTATCACCTTTAAGTAATATTTTAGAGAAAGGTAAATGCCATTATTTAGCAGGTTATATTTTTCACTAGTGTGTGATTTTCATTTCAATAACACTCATGCAAGGAAAGAAAAGTATACTGGCAGTAAAGGGGATTGTCCACTCAAGTGATAAGCTCATCAGTAGAAAGCGCTAACAAGCTTAATTAGGTGATGAGACTCATTTCTTGCTTGATTAAACCTTCACTGACAGAGGGTCCTTCAATGCGATGCACTTCTGCCTTATTAAACTGGCCTACACCATAGATCTGTTTTAACGCACTACAAAATGAAAATGAATTTGCTGTCATTTCATATTTTCCCTCCATAGAAAATCACTTTCCAGATCATTCAAAGTACGCATTATGTTCAACAGATTGTCAATGATAATTTTCTGGAGTTTACCAATAAAGTTAGGTTGGTGTGTTGAAGCATATATATTTTTCTCTCTATTTCAAAACACAGCACTTTTCTTCTGAGGGTTTGCCAACACAAATACAGTGATACCCAATATACTTAATGTGAAAGAATCATTTTTGAAAGTTTTTTTTTTGTAAAAGGGCCTTCAAGTATTGTTATAAATATTTGAATTCTGCTTGCTAAAATTAAAAAAAAAGAAAAATATAATTTATTGTTTCGACCTAATTTATTAATCGAAAAAATCCCTATGACCCTAAATGTATACAAAAAAAAATGTTCTTTTTGTTTGGAATGAATAAAAACCCACTATATTAAGGCATAGATATGGATGGAGATTTCAAGCACCTTCATAGACGGTGGGTAAAAAAACTCTTTGTGTAATTGCATTTGATGTCATTATATGTGACACTTTTTATCCCATTTCAGTTCTGTCAAGTGAAATATTACTCATTCTTCGTACTAAACCTATGTAAATGCTATATTATGTGTAGTTCATTTTCGATTAGGCAAATCGTGTAATTGGAGAATGTTTTTTTTATTTTACTTTTAACATTCTTTTGCAAATGCCATTTTCTCCTTTGTGCTGTACCCACAACACTCTCTGGTTCCTGGTGTGCTCTTGTTAAAAAAAACAAGAAAACACTTTTCAGTTCCTGAAGAAATAAAATGTGATCTTACATCACACTGGGAAATTATCTGCAGATTTGCAATTTGCTTGTAAAAAATGTAAAGCGGTTTCTTGTAATTTGGCTCTTTGCAGCACAATAATAAAATGAAAGATGTTCAACCCATTCCTACACATTCTTCTTGATTTTTTTTACATTGTACTTTTTTTCTGTGCAGAAATGTAATTGGCTACCAGTGTTTGGGCTTTATGAATATAGATGGAGCAAACATTATCTAGAGCTTAGCTGTCAATGGGTCACTGTATCACACTATTTAATTCGTCAGAGCTCCTCTTTCTTGATGAAATAACTGATGCCATATGGTGTGCCATGTAGGACATGTGATATAAAACCAGAAAAGTGAATCTGTGGATTTCTTGTCTCTATTAACTTTATTGACCAAATATTCAGAAGCGATGCTTTTTAATTGTTCACTGGTTCCATTCTTCCAAAGAGCAGCCTTGCTTAGTTATACTTATCTATATAACCTAGGGCCCCTCCCCCCATAGAGGCCTCCCACCCAAATTGCACAACAAATTATACCCAATCCTGCATGGTTTGCCTTTAAATGCAGTTTCACAAAAGGGTTGATGACAGCCATCATGTCCTTTTCCAGCTTTCTGAGCATTCCAGGAGCATATGCAATGTAAAGGAGAACCAAACTCTTAATTGTAAAAACCCCTTCCCCCTACCCTACATAGACCCCCTACCTGCTCCCCCCAGCCTAGCTATTACCTTCAGTAAATGCCCCTAACTCTTTACTTACTTCTCTTTTCAAATTCAGTGCTGCGGAGCTCACAGGCGCAATCATCCGGCTCTTCTGTAATCTTCAAGTCTTCTTCCAGTGCTTTGGCAATTTCCATAAATTTCGGTGCATCCGCAGTTGTCAAAAAAACCCGAAGACTGCTCCAATAGCCGCAGTCTTTTACGAAATTTGTTAAAACTTCATTTCTTTATTTCATCCATTTAAAAGCTCATAGTATTGTGCTCCATTTTCACAGTAAACACTAAAAATGTAGCACAATACTATGAGCTTTTAAATCGATGAAATAAAGACATGACGTTTTAACAAATTTCGTGAGAGACTGCGGTTGATCCTGGACAATGAATATTGTATATGTGTCTAACACTGTCTTGCCAAATGGGAGTGTCTGGGAACCTGCAAAGGATCATTGGGAAGTGAGGCGGTGAGCTCCTCGGCTCGTATACGAATGAGGTTTTGACTGCTCCAACTGCGTTTACTTCCATAGAAAAGCGAAGAGAGGAAGATGGTGCCCATGAGCTCCACTGCACTGAATCTGCAAAGAGAAGTAAGTAGGGGCGTTAGGTAAGCATTAGGGGCATTTACTGAAGGTAACAGCTAGGCTGGGGGGAGCAGGGAGGGAGGTCTATATAGGGTAGGGTAGGGGTTTTTATAATTAAGGTTTTGGTTCTCCTTTAAGTTAGGACCAAATCGACTTAAGTCAGGGCCAAATCAACTTTGACTGTGCATGTTCCTGTGTATGAAAATATAAGCATATTTTATAAAATTAATTTAGCCATACATAGGAAGAGCCTTTGATAAGGCAATTGTTGAACAGATATTTACCCAAAGTAACATTCTCAAATAATGGACCAAATGGGGTCAATCCAATTGTTTGGCCTTGGAACAAGAATAGGATTACATGGAGGGCTCATGCAAACATATCAAAAGAAGACCATATCTACAGCTCAGTGTAAATGATTTTCCAGCCTTCCTAACTGACATCATACTATACCCTGATCTGTTGGAGAAGCTGTCATGTTGGCTCCATACAGCGGCTAAAAAGCTGCCATCTAGGTCAAGAATAATTATATCAGCAGCTAATATCCGCAAATGTATAGCCAGCCTTATACAAGAAGCTTTGAAATGATTTTGACGGACAATATTTTTAGAGGAGAGGATCAGACTAAGGAATCAATGTGGATCTCTGAGGGGGCACTTGAATGGAACATAGTAAATGTATGTCAGAGGAAGCTGAAAGATAAGGGCAACCAAAAAAGTCCTGGAGTACTTGGCATCCACATTAAAACACATCAGTGCACAACGAATGTTACAACCTGAACAGCCATTAGAGCCAATTAACATATTTTGAATCTTAAAGTTCTATCAACCAGATATCAATTTGTACTCTGTGTAATCGCTTTATTTTAACGGCTATGCTCTTTTTACAGTCTTGGCAAAAGCAGCAGAGAGATTAGTGTAATTTATTAATATTAGAATAGTTACAAATGAGTTTTAGAACAAAATATAATGCTTCCTGATAGCTTCCCTGAACACACTGAGCTCACCCTATTCAGCCTAATTATATGTAATAATTCTGTGTTGTTGTCATTTTTCTCATTTCCCTTGATATTCGTGGTACAGATGTCTATTAATAATGTTTCGTTTTTCTCTAGAACTCTGAATGAACCCAGAGCCATGAGCGTATTACCTTACCCACAAAACCTTAGGATCATTTGTGGTACTTAAACACAACAAGAGATAATTAGGGGAATGCATCAAAACCAGTGTTGGTGGCAACAAAGCTGGAATCAGTATTTACATCTGTTATAAAAAGCATCTGTGAGAAGCAGCTAATATGTGTGTATATTACTTTGCTTTTATGCTTTTAGTGTAAATCATGTGACACTAATACTTGGCTGATTTTAGTTTCAAAAGAAATTACAAACGTGTAGCATCTGTAAGCAGACCTCAATTCATTCCCGGCTTAATCGGTTTCTGAAAGATCGTGTTCCTGTTTGCAAACTCTCCCTAGGCCATTCATCTTGGAATAAATTAACTCAGGTCCTCAGTTTTGCCAAAAAAAACCCAAATATTTTTCCATTAGAAATTATATCTGCTATGCATGCCTTCTACATCTCTGCTAGAAAATGAAACCACTGTGGGGGTCATTTATAAAGTTTGTGCAGCGCATGTTTTTTCGCAAATAGTTGTATTGCCAATGTTTTTTTCCTGAACGCTAATATATTGCACTGCTCTGCTAGTCTTTCCGGTTTTTGCAAATTCGCAATTGTTTATAAATGAATATGTTGAAGACCTGTGCCACTGAGGGGTATGTAGCTGTGAAAGTTGAAGATTGTAAAGGGTCGACTTCACAATCGTTCACTGGGCTGGGGGCGGCTTTGAGGGAAAATATTCCGGATGCAGCACTACACTACTTGATACTGACACATTCCTATGATTTTTATAGGAACATGTCAGTATCGCTTTAAAGAAGGGGTTTGGGGGATGCAGTACCTTACACAAGTATTCAGACCCTTGAACAAGTCTCTCAATTTACTGAATAACAGATTCTACAACCTGAAATGTCTATGTTGATTGGGATCTACTCTTTTACTGGGCCATTGTAGGATATTCAATCTTATTTTGTACCATGCAGTCGTAGTATGCACAGTTTACACACGATAAGTATATTATTTGTTAGATTTGCACCACAAATATTGCTTTGAATTTGGTCAAGAAGTTCTTTATTGGTCCTCATCTGTCCATAAAACCTTTTCCCACATCCCATGTTTCTTTTTGAGTTAAAGCATCTTTTGGGCCACCTTTGTTTTAAAGCCAGTGCTCCTGATATCCTGAATCCCTCTGTTTTCCATAGTGCTCATTTCTTGGTATTCTGGGTAAACTTCACAACCTAAGCAAGCTAACACCACCTGTACATTGGGACCTACCAGAATAAACTGATGATCCCTCACAATTTTCCTGTATGCTCTGTATTTCTCTCCCCACTTAGATAGGGAGAGAAAGATTTCAGCTCCTCTTTTAATGAATGGATGAGATCTGTAGAAGAAATAAGACAGTTAGAGGAGTTAACGTACATATATCACAGCAATAGTATAACTTATTGGAAGATTTGGACCCCATGGCATAGATTTAGAGAAACACTTGACCAAGAAGAAAAAAACAAGATGGGAATAAAGCAGTAGTAAGCAAAAGAAATTATGCATGATGGACAAACACTGATTATATTCTGTTGTTGTTATGAAATGTTAAAGGCACATGCGGGATATATGATCAATGTATTACCCAACCAATACCCCCCCCTGTATTTATTTTTTGCATCCCCCCTTTATTTTATTTATTTTTTTGTGTTTATTCTGCTTTTTGTGTGAGAAAAAATAAAGAAAGAAATTTAAAAAAAAAAAGATTACAGCTCCAATAGACTTCTATTGCATCTTGACTGCTTTTACTTGGAGAAATTTTGTATTGGAGTTTTTCATGGTTTTTAAAATGAATAGATTTTTAGAATTTTAGAAAACGAAAAAAAAAATTAGAGGGAAAATACAATTGGTGGAAAAAAATCTGAAAGTTAGTAAATATAGGCCCCTATTCTGTGCATATACAGTATTATCTAAACACATGGACAGTAATCATTGATATTAGCATTTCATGTTTAAATGTTCTTTAGCAAACTTAAGATATGGAGATACAAATTACAGAAAGATCCCTTAAAGGAGAACAAAACCCTAAAAATTAATATGGCTAAAAATGCCATATTTTATGTACTTAACTTAAAGCACCAGCCTAAAGTTTCAGCTTGTCAATAGCAGCAATGATCCAGGACTTCAAACTTGTCTTAGGGGGTCACCATCTTGGAAAGTGTCTGCAACATTCACATGCTCAGTGGGCTCTGAACAGCTGTTGAGAAGCTAAGCTTAGGGGTCGTCACTAATTATCAAGCAGCAAATGAGGTTTGTCTGTAATATAAGCTGATACAACAGGGCTGATTATAAAATTCTGATGCTGTTGCACTGGTTTCTGTGCTGCCATGTAGTGATTATCTGTATTAATTACTAATCAGCCTTATATTGTGACATTTCTATTTTATGTGTACTGTATACTGTGATTGGGTCCCTAAGCTCACAGCAGCACAGAGCATGTGCAGTGAATCAGCAGAAAAGAAGATGGGGAGCTATTGGGGCATCTTTAGAGACACAGATCTTTACTACTTAAAGGCTGTGGTTGCCTTGGGGCTGGTACAGAAGCCCAAAATGTAATCTACAACATTTCTAGTTACTTCTTTAGTTAAGCTTTAGTTCTCCTTTATTCTGGAAAATCCAAAGTCCCAAGCATTCTGGATAACAGGTCCCATACCTATAATACTGTAGTGTATAAATGTACAGCGGTGCACGTACAATCAGCACTGTACAGTAGAAAGGCCTAAAATAAATTAAAGTGTACGGGAGGCCCAACTTTTGTACCTCAAAAGCAATTAACTTTTTATTGACTTGACTATTAATAAGAAAACAACAATAAAATCAAGGTCACTGTTAGCAATTGTAAGTATATGATATCTATTTAAATAAACAATTAGTGGAGCAAGGCATATGTCTTAGTGTAGCGCTCTAAAAAAGCATTTAAGCAAATACAATTCATATATTTCTGTCCTTTCCACAGCATTTTAGCCAGACGCATTTCTGCAAGTGAGGGATTATATACTGTAAATGAAGGCAATGGGAGTGATTCATCAGGCTAATGAGTCTGTGGCACAGAATTAATTACTGCATCTAAAATAATGAAACGTTCGCAAATGTGTAGGATAACAATTTCCCTTTATTGTAGCGATCGAAAAAATATTTGGTGTTAAGTAATACGGCAATGATCTGGATAATAATTAGGGAAATGTAGGTCACTGAGATAATTTCAGCGGGGACATTTAATATGTTAATCTAAGATCATGTAATGTGTTTTCTGTTTTTTAATGCAGTTATTTATGTATTCTCTTCTTTCTAAATGACTTGACCATCGACTCAGTTCTATTAGAGGGACAGTAAGAGGTTGTCTATCAAAGTCCGAATTTATCTCAATATTTTCTGCTACAAACTCAGATTAAATCTGCTTGGGTTTTTTACGTTTATTTATTATTACATTTTCCCGAAAATTTAATTTGCGGTAAAAAATCTGATTTTCACGATTTGTTTGGATTTTTTTCACCTGAAAACTTCAGGGTATTGCACAAAACCCAGCGCACATCAAAAAATCATTAGGACTTCTCCCATTGACTTATATGCAACCTCGACAGGTCTGAGATGCCAGATTTTCAGATTCTGACTTTTACATCCTCTGGGTTTAATAAATTCCGAAAAATTTGAGATTTTTTAAAAGTCAGAATGATGACGAATTTAGTAAATAACCCCCTAAGAGACAGAGCATGATTTAGTCAGTTGCAAAAAGTGTCAAAAATAATGCTTTAACTTCTTGAAACTGAATCTGATGCAACGCGCATGCTGGCATATACATATGTAAGTGGAGTTTATAACAGACAAATAGTGATGGGCGAATTTATTCCGGCGTCCAAAAAACGGGCGCCGGCGTTAAAAACGGGCTTCGGCGTCAAAAACGGGCATTGGTATAAAAAAACGGGTGTCTGCAACAAAAAAACGGATGCCGGTGTCCGTTTCGCAAATTTGTCGCTGTTTCGCGAATCTCGATAAATTTTTCGGCAAAGCAAAATGGCGCGAATTCGCCCCCTCACTACAGACAAACAATTCAGTTCAAAATCATACAACTATAACATATTACTAATATTACTAATACAACATATTAAATGAGAACTAAATCTAACAAAGAATTAGGCTACAAATGCTGCACTTTATGTTTTGGGCTTCTGTACCAGACCAAGGAAACCTCAGCCTTTAATAGCAGGGAAGATCTGTGCCTCTGAAAATGCCCCAGTAGTTTCCCATCTTCTTTTCTGCTGATTCACTGCACATGCTCTGTGCTGCTGTCACTTACTGAACTTAGGGACCCACTCACAATATACTTTATAAAGAGAATATAAAAGTCACAATGCTAATTAGTAATTAATTCAGATTCGCATTACAGAAACCAGATCCAGCTACTATAGCATGAGCTTCGATAATAAGTGAACCTTATTTGATTGATGGCTTGCAGCGACCCCTAAGCTTAGCTTCTTAACAGCTGCTCAGAGCCCACTGAACACGTGTGTGCTACAGACACTTCTAACAGAATCCAAGATGGTAACCCCCTGTGCACAATATTGAACACCTGAATCTTTACTGTTCTAGTGATTCTGAAACTTTAGGCTGGTGCTGTAAGTTCATTATATAAAATACAGCATTTCTACCAATATTTGTTTTTAGGGTTTAGATCTCCTTTAATTTCAGCACACATAAAGAGTCATTTACATGACAGAAGGCAATGTGAAAAGTGGGGGAAATTGGCACCATATATCTTTGCATTTTGTACACTATTTTCCTTGCAGAAACCTGTGGTTGTCCCAATGAATAAAGCACTGACAGCTCTGTATTTATCAGGAACAGAAGGGGAGGCACAAAACTCATCCTTCCTCCTGCCCCTAGCCACCTTCTAACCTGCGCATCATTTAGGAACACAAGTTAAGAAGTGTCGAGAGACGCAGGCCATAATGGGGACATGTCCTTACTGCCCACCAATGCTCATCTGGCATAAGGTGCAGAGTTTATTCATTAGCCCAGACAAAAGGGCTCTGCGAATGAGCACTAAGGGGCGTGCTCTCGAACTACTTTGTACTTCATTAGTTCTGTCCATAGGCATATAAAATGTTCCCCAAACTCTCCATGTACAGCCTAGCTGTGAGCTTTAATGCTGATAATAGTTGATATATATCACTTATAGGTGGTCGATATTGTCTTTCTGATGCCCAAGCCTCAACCAGAGTCCACATAAAAAGATCTTTCATGAAACGTGTTTTTTTATTATTATATCCTTGGACATAATGTTATTGACATATTAAAATACATTCTTTTGAGCTCTGAACTAAGACTAAAGTACAAAAGAACCAAAAATGTTATAAACAGAAATAAATTAATTTGAATCCTTTATTTTGTCAGTAGGGTGCTAGAAAATTGAAAGTACAGTACAAAAGTCTTAGTAGAGTAGTCTTAGTAGACTATAGAGGTTGAAATCCAGATTACATAGGGTTCCACAAATTATGGCTGTGAAAAAGGTTTTTAATTTGAAAGGACATAATACAAGATTTTAGGGGATAGTGGTAGAATGATGGAAGGAATAGTAGTAGTTAAAGAAAGAGAATTACAACATTTTAATAACAGGCTTGACACAGACCTATTAAATGAAGAAGGGAAGCTGTGATAAAGGTAACTATGGGTAAGAGCAGAAATAAACACAACAAAACAGTGTATAAAAAAGGACTTACGTTTGAGGCAATAACTTGAGGAAAGAGGCTGGGAAACTTTAGAGTTATCACAGGACCAAAAGAATCAAAGCAGAAAAAAGTGAAACGAGGAGGGATACCTTGATGAATCCCCAATATAGAGTAAAAATGATTGCTTGACCTGGTGTTAACATACTGAAGCAGTTCTCAGCTAGACTAGGCTTGCTAAATCATAGCAATTAACTAGCTGGAGGGATACTTGTTAAAAAAATAATTTGATTCTTTCATATTATGCCCACCCTTGTAAGGAGGCCTCTTGCCTGGCATAATGTGCAGTAGATGCCTTTGTTGTCAAGACCCACCAGTTAATCTTCACCTCCATGTAGCAAAGTCAGGATGGTAGGCCAAGAGTGGCTCACATAAGCCCTAGTCTGTAGCCATTCACATCAATGTGAGGAATTATCCCCAAGACTTCTAGAATGTGGGTGACATCATTTATAATGTAATATAGTGCAGCTTTTGGTTATGGGGAAACTTAGGGGCAGATTTATCAAGGGTCGAATTGAAAATTCTATGTAAAAAAATTAGAATTTCGAGCTATGTTTGTGTACTTCGACTAGGGAATAGTCAAAATTCGGTTCAATTTGAAAAAATTCATATCGAAATTTATCATGCAGGGGCAGATTTATCAAGGGTCTAATTTCAAAGTAATAGGAGGTTTTTTGAACTCCCATAACTTCATAATTCAAATAAAAAAAGACCCACCAAAAGTTATTTAAAAAAAATCTAAGTTTATTTCTGCAGGTGAATAGGCTTTATTTGATCTTTGAATCGAAGTAAGATCGAATTTGATTCAAAGTATTTTCTACAAAAACCTTTGATTTTGCAAAGTCCACCAATTGACTCCAAATAGGAGACAGTACATTTTTTTCTAATTGAATTTGGACTATTCCCTAGTGGAAGTACACAAAAATATCTTGAAATTCGAATTTTGTTACTTCGAATGTGCAATTCGACCCTTGATAAATCTGCCCCGTACTGTCTCTTTAAAACTTTGACCTCGATCATTCGCTATCTTAAACCTGACGAATTGCTGTTTTTGCCTATGGGGGACTTCCTAGAATTTGGAGTCAAGTGGTGGACTTTGAAAAATCAAAGTTTTTTTTGGAAAATACTTTGAATCTATTTCGATCGAATACATTCTTACTTCGATTCGAATGATCGAATAAAGCCTATTTACCCACAAAAAAAAAACGTTGATTTTTTTTAATACATTTCGATTGGTCTTTTTTTTATTCGAATTTCGAAGTTATGAAAAAACTCCCATCACTTCAAAATTCGACCCTTAAAATTCACTAGTGGAGTATGGAACTTTGCAGAGAATGTGATTCTGACTTTTACATTGTTTAGTTTCATAACACACTGAATTGCAATGCTATCAACCATCTGCCCTATGTTTGCAAAGAGCTGGAAAGATACTCATACCTCCAGAATGACCTCGAATAGCGTTAAAACAGAAGGAGAAAGTACTAAATATTGACGTGTTTCATTTTCTAGATGTAATATTATTATTAGAAATTGAGGACAAGTTCACCAAGAGAGTCTTGCTAATTTAACCATCTTTTCTGGTTCTCAGCACCTTTATCATGGCCTCACACAGATTCTTTGTGTCAGTCAACCTGGAAATTTTCTTTTTAGAGCTCCTTTTGCTTGTAATAAAGTACAGTATGCTGTATGAATTTCTGACAGACACAAACATCCTTGGTATTTCCTGTGTCCCTTGGAAAGCTCTGAGTGATGGCACAGGGAATGGAAATATCCATGTGATGGCGAAGCAGAAGGGGATTTCAGATATAAACAAGCCAAGGCTTCATTAAAATACTTCCCTGACTGCCTGAACATTTCTCCTGCTTGATTTAGTGCAGTTAGTCCAAACAAAAGCTTGGTATAAAAGATGGCTGGTTTGGATAATCTTATTGTTTTGTCTTCATAGTGTCTGAGCTGGGCAACAAGACTACTACTGCAATTTGCTCAAGGTTGGGAAAGTGTATTGCGAACAGTTTAGTAGGTTTATCATTTAATGTTTTGTACAATTAAATTGCTTGCTTTTTCCTATATTTGGTTAGAAAAGTTTACTGATATTATTCCCAGGTTCTCTTACAGTGCTTGTAGCTCATCAAAAAACACTTTTGTTCTTAAGTATCCTAACCTTGCAGCCTAATGAAATGTTTACAGAAAATATAAAAGAATAAACAAGTTTCATTCTCCTCTTGGGTAATGACACAATGGACTTCAGGAGGGCATTTTTAGTAGCTGATAACATGGCACCTAAGTGCCCATAATAGCCCCTATAGTCTGCACCTGTCCGCTTACTATTGCCTGAGAAGTGCTGACATAATTACTTGTTAGGAGATATATATCTAAAGCTGGCCATAGACGTACAGATTTCACCCTTGTATCGGATGAGCGATCGGACGTCCCAATCTTCAGACTAACCTGTCAGATTAAATAAAGTAGTAAAAGAGCAAATCAGATGATGTTATGCACGTGACAGCAATCGTACGAAAGTTAGCAGTGACAGTCACCCATTGATAACGCCAGATACATGCAGAGATATTATCATTATATGACAGAAATCTTTTAACCTGTCATATCGACTAAACGATCGACATGGTACGAAAAATGTCAGGACGGGCCACACAATCCAAAAATCGTATATATATTTATAACGTGCTATATAGACGATCTTATATTTATTTCAAATGGTGAAGGAATTTTATGGAATTTGTAAATACACTTAGGGGCAGATTCATTAAGGGTCGAATTTCGAAGTTAAAAATACTTCGAAATTCGACCCTCGAATTGAAATCCTTCGACTTCGAATTTCGAAGTCGAAGGATTTAGCGCTAATCCTGCGATCGATCGATCGAAGGATTTTTCGTTCGATCGAACGATTAAATCCTTCGAATCAAACGATTCGAACGATTTTAATCCAACGATCGAAAGAAAATCCTTCGATCAAAAAAAGGTTAGCAAACCTATGGGGACCTTCCCCATAGGCTAACATTGACTTTGGTAGGTTTTATCTGCCGAAGTAGGGGGTCGAAGTTTTTTTTAAAGTGAAAGTACTTCGACTATCGAATGGTCGAATAGTCGAACGATTTTTACTTCGATTCGTTCGATTTCGTTCGAATTCGAACGAATTTAACCAATTCGATGGTCGAAGTACCCAAAAAATACTTCGAAATTCGAATTTTTTTCATTCGAATCCTTCACTCGAAGTTAGTGAATCTGCCCCTTAATAATAATAATTTGAATTTGACACTAATGGGCACTTTTAATAAGGAGAGAATTTCATGCCTGGACTTAGATCTATCTAGAAAAAGGGACTAACGTAGAAATTACAGTATCATAAAAAGTGTGCAGGAAGCTCCTGTTATCTGAGTCATGTTTTTAGAGGAATTCCAACTGGTCATTGAAAAATAAAAAGGGTAAGAATAAGGAGATGAGTAAACCATTATTTATTACACACATACAGTAATCAACTTGGAAAAATAAAACAAATAATAAATATCTGCCAATACTGTTTAATCATTATAAATGAAGGGAAATCTTAAAAGATGGATGTAAATTTACATCCACCTAGCAAATTTAGATCTGGAAAAAACAGATCTAAATTTTCTCCGAATAAAGGGCATGTACCGATGTGGAGCATCCCGATGTATAACATGCTACCGGGTACATGTATCAAAAACATTTAAGAGCACAAAAACAGATCAGGAGTATAGAATTAATTATTTCATTAGTTGTAATACCAGATATGTGGTTTATCTGTTGACCTGCATATAATGCACAATACAATATTTTGGATGCACATTTCCTTTAAAAAAAATATAAAAAAGACAAAGCAGAGGGGGTGATCGACTTAAAAAACTTTTACAAATGAAATTCATTTTTCATCCTAACACACGTGAACCTAACAACCTTAGCATAAATTGGGTTGTCAATTGTTTTATATAGAAAATTTAAACATATGAAGGTAAAATATATTTAATTAAAATAATAAGTACATAATATTGTTAATTAGAACATTTTGATTCATTTTGTAAGATCAAGAAAAGAGAAGAAATGGTAATAATGAAATTGATTTGTTACTTTAGAGAACTGTAATGAACTTTTAAATAAATAAATAAGTACAAAAAATAGAGAAAAAATATACAGGACAAAAAGCATTCCCTAGGTTCATCAAAGAATCATATACAATTGTTTTTTACTGTTTGCAGGTGAAGTAGACATAATTGTTACTCTAGAAATAAAGAGTTTTTACAGTAACTGACCATCTTTGTTGCAGTGCTTTAATTTAGTAACTACGGGGGTTATTTATTAAAGTCAGATTTTTTTTCTGGTTGGCGTTTTAAATTAAAGGACAAGGAAAGGCAAAAAAATAAAATCCCATTTTTATTTTCTTTAATGAAAAAGAAACCTATCTCCAATATACTTTAATTAAAAAATGTGTACCATTTTTATAATAAACCTGACTGTATGCAGTGAAATTCTCCCTTCATTTACTGCTGTGGATGGGAATTTTCAGACGGTCCCTAACTGCTGAGCAGGGAAACAATCATACTTATGAACAGCAGGGGGATCCCCCGCCTTACTTACCAGCCATGCAGAATTCAAGCAGCTTTGTTCATGACGATCCCTAAGCAGCCCAGACCACACTGAGCATGTGCAGGGTCAGGGTGAGACAAAGTTACAAGATGACAGCTCCCTATGGCCAACTTTGAAAGCATAGATCATTTGTTTGATTAGGCTTTGTGGTGCAGTAAATCCATGCTTATATTTAGTATACAAAATACAGCATTTCTAGCCTTATTCTATTTTAGACTTTCCTTGTCCTTTAAACTACATTTTTTTGTGATTTAGAAAACCCTGAGGCTGCTAAAAGTCAGAATAAAAAAGTACTCAAAGCTACCGAGATCATGTAGAAGCCAATAGCAGGTGCCTCGTTCACAACTGGAAGATATCATAATCTGTGCTGTGTTTTGTGCAATAATCCTAAAAATTTGTGGTTTTCGGGCGACCAAAGAAATCTGAAAAAATTGTACAATTCAGATTTCTTCAAGATTTTATCAAGTCTTTTCCTGCATCAGATTTTTTCAAGTAAATTTATTGATAAAAATGATTTTAAAAAAAAAGCGGATGGGAGCTCGGTAGAAGCAGTTTTAATCAATACATTTTTCAAAAATATTTCAAAATACATTTTCAGATTTTAGTAAATGGGGTTTTCCGGATAACGTATCTTTCTGTAATTTGGATCTTCATACCTTAAATCTACTAGAAAATCATGAAAACCTTAAATAAACCCAATAGGCTTGTTCTGATTCCATTAAGGATTAATTATATCTTAGTTTAGATCAAGTACAAGCTACTGATTTATTATTACAGAGAAAAAGGAAATCATTTTTAAAAATTTTGATTATTTGGATAAAATGGAGTCTATGGGAGATGGCCATTCAGTAATTCGAACTTTCTGGATAACAGGTTTCCAGATAACGGATCCTATACCTGTACAAGGTACTGTTTTATTATTACAGAGAAAACAGAAATAACTTGTTGAATCATTTGATTAAAATGGATTCTATGGGAGATGGTCTTCCCATAATTTGGAGCTTTCTGCATAATGGGTTTCCAGATAATGGATTCCATAGCTGAACAACAAGCATCTCAGTCATAGAGGTTCACTTTTAAGGTAGTAGAGATTCTTCCCAAAGATTCATTTTGATAGGTAATACATGCTGTTTTGAATCTGCTGGAAAACATCAGACCATCTTGAAATTTCTAAGTAGAAAATTTATCAAACATCGAGATGAAAAATTTGGTTGAAGCCCAACAAGAAACGGTGTTTCTCCCAAATATTAATATACATTTTTCATGCTTCTCATTAGAATTTTTTCTATGAAAAAATTGCAAGCTCAAAGCTGCCAGTATTTATTCAAATAAAAACATTTGGAATTTTTACATTTCATATTTGGAATGATGATAAATTATCTTTTAAGTAAGGGGTTGGCATATGACATATTGTAAATATGTCTGCTATGAGATCCCTTATCCAGAAAGTTACGAATTAAGGAAAGGCTGTAACATAAAACTTCCATTTTAAGCAAATAATTAGTGATGGGCGAATTTATTCACCAGGCGTGAATTCGCGGACGGCGCAAATTCACCCATCACTACAAATAATTAAAAACATTTAAATTTTCTTTTCCGTTGTAATAATAAAATATCACTTTGTACTTGATGGTAACTAAGCTGCATGAATCCATATTGGAGGCAAATCAGTCCTGTTTGGTTTATTTAATGTTTAAATGTTTGTTTTTTAGCTAATTTAAGGTTTGATGCAAATTATGGAAAGACTGATTTTCTAGAAAACCCCAGTCCCCAAACATTCCATACAATAGATCCTATCCCAGTGTATACATATTGTGCTGTGTATGCCTACACATTTTTTCCATCAGGGCACACACTATTATGACATAAGGAATAAGAATCAGCGTTAAATGTCGTTATATACAAACACACTGCACTACTGGAAACTTGTAAATTTGGGAAAATTAATAGGTAACGCTGCCTGATACTTCTCTTTTCAGGCCATGGGAAAGCATGTTGTGTTGTTCCTACTGCAGCAAAATCTCTGGCATGTTGTTATTTCAGTGTTGTGTTTAGGGTCAATAATGTCTCAGGATTAAGGTTCACTGGTGAGCCAATATAAGTGGCAAGTGCCATTGTTATTCCAATATATGTGCAGAGTTTATGGTTAATATTATTTTTAGATAAATGTTCTATACATATTGGGAAATAATAACTGTTACAGGCAATGTTCCCTATATAAATAAAAAAAGGCTAATAAGACTGGGAGAAAAGGAAGAAGAACACACCATAGATTAGATTAGGGTTTAGTTGTATAACACTCTCTTGGCGACCCCCCTGGTGCCAAGGTTGTACATTCTTACCAAACACCAGTGCAGATCCTGAGTCCCCTTTGCAAGGTGAAAGGGTACTGGGAAATTCTTCTCTGGCATTGGCTCCACCTAATGGTATCTGGGAATACACATGCGGGTGGCCCCATTAGGAAAAACATTCAACAGACAATTTGCTTTATAAAAATATCAACTTTATAATAACAAAAGTACAGATTAAAGGGTAAGTAAAACTGTCATATTACAATTATGCATTCAAATAGCATGACCCACTACCCTGGGAACCCTGTAACAGTCCAGTCCTGGCCCTCCGTACCAGGCAAAGTCCCGCACTACTCCATTGTCAGATACAGAGTCTCAGTCCCTTATCCCCAATGAGCACAATTGGTCCCAGGTAGTACCCAAATACCTCTCCTCACTGGACCATGTACTTACTCCCACGTGGCAGGCATCAACAAAGCCTGTGTCACAAATGGATAACATGCTGGATCCTCTCTTTTTCTACCCTCCCCTGGGCACAACTCACCCTGGGTATTCACTCAGATGGGTAGGCTCATCCAGAGCTGGAGCAGGCATCCACAGCGTTGAAATCCATTCCATGAAGCACATGCAGCATGCTTTATCCTCCAAACATAGCTCCCAGCACTGTCCATAGCACGAGCACACTGTTGCTAAATCTGTAGCTGAACTATAGCTTCTAGCACTGTCTATAGCACAGGCATTCTGAATCAGAAGCTTCAGACCCTCCTGGTCTAGTTCCCAGGCATAGGGCTGACACACTACAGCCTCAGAGGCCTCCTGCCTCTACATCTTGCCTGCTGAAATCACTGTCTCCTCAGTGAAGTAATATCCAGCAGTAAGACAGTAATGGCTGTGTGAGCATATGGCTCTCCTATTTATATAGTAAAGTGGTGCAGCAGCGACATTTAGTGACATCCTCTGGTATCTGCCATGATGCAGCAGCACAAGGGCTCCTGCCCCTGCCAAAACTCTAGGAAACCCTGTAGCTCAAGTCCAAGCAGGGGATTTCCAGACATAGGGAATTAATCCTACGGGTCCCTATAGTTGGATTGGCTGCTGTTGGTTATGCTATTTGTAACAGCTGTAATCTATCCAGGTATGCATTTTAGCTTAGCATAAAAAAACATTCCTATCCACATGTGCTCAGTGGCTTTGGTGGGTTAATTTAGGGGTCAAGTCTCACAAATGTTATGGGGGTACAGAGAAGTCCTAGCCAAAGTGTGCATAATTGATGGTGAAAGCAGCATGATGTATGTATTTGGCGAAATACATAATTTTCCTGATGCAACACTAACAAAAGATCAAGGCAGAAAAGATGAGATATTTCTCAAAGAGTGAAATTACAGACATTTGCCACAGTCGTTTGATTAATAGGCCTCTCTAAAATAATTTCACTCATTGATTAATATGACCCTATAGTAAGAGAACACGGTAAGAGGCAACATTTGAATCTATATATATATATCTATATCTATATATCTATATCTATATATCTATCTATATCTATATATCTATATATATCTATATCTATCTATATCTATCTATCTATCTATCTATCTATATCTATATCTATATCTATATCTATATCTATATCTATATCTATATATCTATATATCTATATATCTATATATCTATATATATATATATATATATATATATATATATATATATATATATATATATATATATATATATATTTCCTGTTAGGAACATGTTAATAGCTGTGATACAATTCTAACTGATGGGAATCCAGAACAATTACTGAATTAAATAATCTCCCCTTAGTTTCATGTTTCTACTTGTAAAATACATCTTAAAATCTATTTGGCCTATTGTGAATGTATATTATACGTTTTTTTTTAAACACTGCTTTGTAAAAAACAAAACAAAACCAAGGACCTATTTACAGTTGCATCTATTAAATAACACCATTTCCTATGATTTCCAATCACAAAGTGGGTGCAGGGATAATGAATACATACTCCCACCAACATTTTTATTTACCTTATAATTTTTTTGTTCACCACTAGTTATTACATGACCAACAAGGGAGGTAAAAATAGAAAACGTAGATCACAAAAGTCACAAAAATAGCATTTCTAGAAAGTGAATTAAAATAAAAAATGCAAAATCTTACAACAACATGTATATGAGCTTAAAAGGGGTGGTTTGCCTTTAAGCTAACTTTAATTATGTTATAAAATGGCCAATTCTCAGCAACTGGTTTTCATTATTTATATAAGTGTAACGCTTTCTTGGCCTAATCTGCCAATTAGAAGTTAAGGGTGACCAGCTAGGTAGTGAGCATGGGTTACATTGCGAATCTTCACCCAGGGCAGAGCCTTCGCCAAATGGAAGCTTCCCCTTTAAACTGTAGTTGAACTACAACTCACAGGCATTTAAGTGCAAATAGAATAATGGACGCCAGGAGGTTCTTTAAAAAGGTAAAACAGGAGCACAGATTTATTATGCCAGAGGCAAATGACCACAGGTTTACTTACAAATATACTGAGGACACAGCAGGTGGAATCACTTTGGACAGTACAAGGTTCACAGTCAGACAGGTGCGACTCCCAAAAGATATTGCAGATAGGTGTACATCAATTCCCAGTTCAACAGACGTTGCCAGTGAGGGGATCGGGATCTATCAGGTAGGGTACAGGTAGTCCTTTGCTCACCTAGATGCCTATCAACTGAGTTCCCTGCTCTAAAGGCAAACAGGCCTTGTGGGGAGCTACTCCCTACTACAATCCTCGTTGGAGAGACAACTGCTCTTTCTGCTACACCTCTCTGTCTTTCTCTCCTAGAGAGAACTATAACAGTATCTTACTATTTTAGCTGGTCCTCGTTCACGGGGTTACCTGGTCCCCGACTTAGCACCAAAGGTGTCAGGTCCCTCTGGGGTAAATGCTTACTGGGGCCTATGGTGATCCCAGGCTCAGTGGAGATTCACCTAGCAGCAGCACCAGGAGCCAAAGAGGAAGAGGACACTCCCTGCACAGCACTATAT
Organism: Xenopus laevis; assembly: GCF_017654675.1. Classification (NCBI taxonomy): domain Eukaryota; kingdom Metazoa; phylum Chordata; class Amphibia; order Anura; family Pipidae; genus Xenopus; species Xenopus laevis. The sequence continues at coordinate 39,637,294 of NC_054380.1, forward strand.
AGCAGTGTGGCAGGGGAGTGTCATTACACTCTTTGTCCAATAGGTGTGGGTGTTACACTTAACCAGTTACAAGGGCTTGGCCCAATAACAAGGGAAAAGAGAACTACATACAAAAGGTAGGGATTAACTCTATAGGGATAGGATATCCTATAGGTCCCTACATACACCCGGGGGAAAAATCCATTTCGTCCCGACAATGGTGAAATGATATAGACACAATCGTAACCAAGTGAATATATAAGTGCAAACCAACAATACCATTGAACATCACTCTCCTGGTATCCTCTCCTGAGGAATACCTGGTAACAATGGGTACTGTGGAGAAAAGAACAGTAAAGAGCAAAAGTGCAATACTGTATTGGATAAGTTTCAGTGCAAATAACATCAGTTGCATAACTTTATTACATTCATGAGGTCCTTATAGGAACACTCAGGCACTTAACTTACGACACTTGAACCATCCATAGTGTATCAGGAGGTCCAGGACAGGCTTGGCTGAAAAGAAAAATTAGCATAGATTTCTTTTCACACATGAACACTCATTTTCAGTGTAGTTGAGTTACATGACCCCACCATAACCAAAACTTTATTCCATATCACACCCCCCCCCCCTACCCAAGTGTACAAAGTCACTGAGAGCCACTTGGGGAGTAGTAAGGGAAAGAATAAAGGTGCTACTCAGCGAGTAGTTAGAGGTAGAAGAGTTTTTGGTGGGGGCTCAGCAGTCTTTGTCTCATGAACCCAACTATTTACAAGTTCCAGACAATGTTCAGAAGTCCAGAAATGGAACAATGAGTGAACAAAACAATGAAGAAGGCCCAAAACTTGGGGCAATCAAACAACGTCCTCAAGTGTAAACAAATCATCCCTAAGAGGAATTCTCACTCTTAGAGGCATACTGAAAATTTACAACACACAGGGTCCAGCCGGAACCACTGTGGACAGCTCAAACATTCACCCCATACTTCTCCAGGGTGTGTTCGTATGACAAATAGTAGGAAGGGTGAGGTTTTTCTACCTTCCCTCCATTAGGCAGAGTGGTTGACAAGCTGAAGAAGCGGTCCTCTTGAAACTTCCCACAACTTTTAACATGGTGCTTTAAAATGGTACGCCCATACCACCATTCGCTGAGGGTGTCACAGAGGAAAACCATGTCACGATGCCGCTTCTGTGGATCGCTTTGAAACAATCCCTTGGGTCCCACATCTGTTTTCTTTAAAAGTTCTCCATAAAGCCATTCTTCCAAATTCTTCTCTACTTCGTCATAAACCCACTCAGGTGCATAGGGCATTGGATAACCCCAACGGTCACGAACACGGGCATTGATGATGCGTTGCACCCTAGACACTGTGCGTGCCTTCTTAGGGTTGGCCCTTCCCTGAGAGACCCAGAAACCTTGTGCCTCTGGAGAAAGCAAGGGTTTTGACAAGCAGGCAACAGGCTGCTGAGAATTTGAACACACTGATGGAACCACTGTGGATGAAGCCTCATCTTTAGGTGCAGTGGTTGGCTTTGGAGTAGCAGGCCTAGGCGTGGCAGGCTTGGGTGTGGCCGGCCTAGGAGTGATAGGCCTAGGTACAACATCAGGGTTCCTGCGCATAGTACTCCCCCTCCCTCTGGGTGGAACACGTGGATCCTCACTCTTTGTGGCTGCATCCCCACTAGCGCCTACTCCCTGTGACTGTGAAATACACAAAGCTTTTATAGGAGTGGGCAGACTTTGGATGGTGGGTGGCCGCACTGAGGAGAGGTGATGAGGATATGCGGGAACAGGTGCAGGAGCAGAGTCTCCTGACACTGAAGACAGTCCATCCGTGTCTGTGGCGATGGATTTTGTCTTTATGCCCTTTTTAGGATCAGCATAAAGTACATAGGGACCTAACCAACACTCGTGAAAACAATAGGGACATGATGAGTGAAAGTTGCAGGTCTCTGTGGATAGTTCCCGGGTACAGTGCCCGCAGTAGGGAACAACTATCCGGTTAAAGTGGACATTAAGCTTTTCCCCATATGTCCCGGCCCAAATATATCTAAGGCCAAAGTCTACATCTTCAATGTCCTCATCCGAGAACAGCGGAGCCCCAGTTAGGTTTTCTTCCGCATCCGCCCAACCCTCCCAGGAATGGTCAGCCATAATAATGGAAAAGGGTTTTACCGGAATGAAGAATGTAGTTAGTAAGTCCTCCACTATACCCGCAGCCGCAGGGTAATCAGTAGTGAAGTCCGGAAGGTCCGCACTTGGATGGGCCACAGCCGTGGTCGGTGATGGTGCAGCACCTTGAACAGGAGCGATGCAGAAATCCTCCGGTTTTGCTGAAAAAGAAAACGGTAACAAGCAGGTACCGCTTGGTGTGAAGAGTAAGAAGTGCAGTGAAACTTTCTAGGCAGCCGCCGGAAGTCCACAGGCACAAACAGGTGGAGCTGTGATGAACACGTCCTCTCTCTGTAAAGTCTCTTCACAAAATGGCGGCGGGACGTGACGTCAGGGACCGCCTTACTCCCAAAGCGCGCCAACAGTTACTGCGCGGGAAAAAGATTGGCGCCAGCGAAATCTCGCGCTCGCGAGACTTGAGCTATGGCGCAGGCTCGTGTATCGGGAATAGAACCTCCAAGCCCGAACCCACGGCCCTGAGATACTAGGGGAAAAACCTAGGAAATTTAGTAGAAAAAGACGTGCAGGCAGCCTTTTTCCAATCAGGTCCGCCGCCTGTCACGAAAATTTAAAGCGACAGTGCACAAAAACACTAAATCACAAAAATACAAAAATAGCCTGGATTTAGGGGTGTGGCCCCACGTTGGGCGCCAAAATGTAACGCTTTCTTGGCCTAATCTGCCAATTAGAAGTTTAGGGTGACCAGCTAGGTAGTGAGCATGGGTTACATTGCGAATCTTCACCCAGGGCAGAGCCTTCGCCAAATGGAAGCTGCCCCTTTAAACTGTAGTTGAACTACAACTCACTTAAGTGCAAATAGAATAATGGACGCCAGGAGGTTCTTTAAAAAGGTAAAACAGGAGCACAGATTTATTATGCCAGAGGCAAATGACCACAGGTTTACTTACAAATATACTGAGGACACAGCAGGTGGAATCACTTTGGACAGTACAAGGTTCACAGTCAGACAGGTGCGACTCCCAAAAGATATTGCAGATAGGTGTACATCAATTCCCAGTTCAACCGACGTTGCCAGTGAGGGGATCGGGATCTATCAGGTAGGGTACAGGTAGTCCTTTGCTCACCTAGATGCCTATCAACTGAGTTCCCTGCTCTAAAGGCAAACAGGCCTTGTGGGGAGCTACTCCCTACTACAATCCTCGTTGGAGTGACAACTGCTCTTTCTGCTACACCTCTCTGTCTTTCTCTCCTAGAGAGAACTATAACAGTATCTTACTATTTTAGCAGGTCCTCGTTCACGGGGTTACCTGGTCCCCGACTTAGCACCAAAGGTGTCAGGTCCCTCTGGGGTAAATGCTTACTGGGGCCTATGGTGATCCCAGGCTCAGTGGAGATTCACCTAGCAGCAGCACCAGGAGCCAAAGAGGAAGAGGACACTCCCTGCACAGCACTATATAGCAGTGTGGCAGGGGAGTGTCATTACACTCTTTGTCCAATAGGTGTGGTGTTACACTTAACCAGTTACAAGGGCTTGGCCCAATAACAAGGGAAAAGAGAACTACATACAAAAGGTAGGGATTAACTCTATAGGGATAGGATATCCTATAGGTCCCTACATAAGTTTTATAGTTATTTGCCTTTTTCTTCTGACTCTTTGAAGCTTTCAAATTGGCGTCGCTGACTCCCTTCTAAAAAACAAATGCTCTGTAAGGCTACAAATGTATTGTTACTGTTACTTTTTATTACTGATCCTTCTATTCAGACCCTCTCCTATTCATATTCTAGTCTCTTATTCCAATAAATGCATGGTTGCTAGGGTAATGTGGACCCTAGTTACCAGACTTCTAAATATGCAAATTGAAGAGCTGCTGAATAAAAAGCTAAATAACGCAAAAACCATCAATAATAAAAAATGAAAACAAATTGCAAATTGTCCCAGAATATCACTCTCTACATCATACTAAAAGTTATCTCAAAAGTGAACAACCCCTTTAAGGGGATATAAAGGAATATAAAAGGAATTTCTAATAGTTTACACAGTATTGTAAAACTGACTTTAGGGGTCATTTACTACTTGCAGGGTGCTATTAAATGATCCCTTTGGCGCAAAGTGCTCCATGTTTTTGTACTTTGCATCCTGCCCTGTCTGAAGAAAAATGGCCACAGTTCTCTCCAGTCAAAGGTGGAGCTCTGAGACATTCAACCTATGAATACATTGCTACATTCATGAGCTTCCGGTCAAAGGTGGAGCTCTGAGACATTCAACCCATAAATAATTGCTGCATTCGTTAGCTTCGGGCAGGGGAGAAGGAGTATAGACATGTAGGCTTGCACAGGTACATGCTATATCACATAGGTACATACTATGATGAAAATATTTGGGATCTTTTAGGAACATGTCTGTGAAACTTACACCATACAATCAAGACCGCCATCAGAAATCACAGGGCCCCATACGATATAATTTCCTCGGCCCCCTGGGCTGCGCCCACCGCAAGCCCCACCTACAGGTCCGCCCTCCCCACTCCACAGGTCCGCCCCCCACCACACAGTAAAAAAACAAAAAAAATATTGGTGGCTAGGGTTCCCACATTTTAATAAAAAAATAAAGAGATATTGGTGGTCAGGTACCCCCATAAAAAAAATTGTGGTCAGGGCCCCCTCATTAAAAAATATTGGTGGCTAGGACCCAACATGAGAAAAAAAAATTGGTGGCCAACATTATAAGAAAATTGGTGGCCAGGGCCCCTTAAACGTCCATGCCTTCCCGAAGTCAGCAGCTCTCAGAAAGATGGGGGGCCCGACTTATCAAGTAAGTGTGGCGTGGCTGGGCCCCCTTACCCTCTGGGCCCCCTACAACTCTCCCCCCTGTACCCCCCTGATGGCTGCCCTGCATACAATACACAATGCACGCTCAAATAAACCCTGTAGATATTATATTTTTTGAGTTTTATGTAGCATTGTCCCTTTACACCCTGAATAATAAGTGACTACGGAATGTTAACTAGCTGTAGGAAACAAGGGATTTGGAATCTTCACAACAATCTTGGTAGGAACGTACATTTGCTGCTCCCTGAATTCCACCGAAAAAATATCCCTTTGACACAATTATACTTTTTTCCTGGCACTGGAAGCCTGTGAACAGCATCTTATGTTTATCCCCCAATTTCCACAAAAATAACGCCAGGAATAGCAGGCTGGCTTCGTTCCCTTTGCAGAGCCCTGTCCATAAAGATGTGCGGAACGAGCAGAGCCAGCGGATTTAAAAAACCTCAAACAGCTTTACAGACAGGTAATTTATATACAGGAAAGGCAGCAAAGGTGAGGTATCATTCCTAGATTTCACTGCATCCAGCCTTCTAACCCTTTATGTGCCAGTGGTGTGCATTGTTTGCTACTCTGGCACCTATGATATTGAAATGGGAGGGCTTATTTTCCAATTCCAGGCACATTCATTTGTGCAGTATTGCACCCATTAAATTGTTATTCACCTAGCACTTGCACCTGTCTACGATTCCTTAAAGGGTTTGTTCACCTTTGAGTTAACTTTTAGTATGATGTAGAAAGTGATATTCTGAGACAATTTGCAATTGGTTTTCATTTTCTATTATTTGTGGTTATTTAGCTTTTTATTAAGCAGCTCTCCAGTTTGCAATTTAAGGTTGTCCACATTACCCAACTCAACTGTGCAGATTTATAGCAGGCCAGGATACTGGTCGACTTCTCAAAAGAATAGATGCTGCAGAGAAATAGCTGGAGGCAGTGGAAGGGTTAGTTCTCCATTAAATTACCTTTAAGTATGATGTAGAGAGTCATAATCTGAGACATTTTGCAACTGGGTTTAATTTTTTATTATTTGTGGTTTCTGAGTTATCAAGCTTTTTATTCAGCAACTCTCCAGTTTGCATTTTCAGCACTCTGGTTTCTAGGGTCCAAATTACCCTAGCAACCATGCGCTGATTTAAATAAGAGACTGGAATATGACCAGGAAAGGGCCTGAATAGAAAGATGAGTAATTACAAGTAGCAATAACAATACATTTGTAGCCTTACAGAGCATTTGTTTTTCAAATGGGATCACTGACCCTCATTTGAAAGCTGGAAAGAGTCAGAAGAAAAAGGCAAATAATTAAAAAAAACTATAAAAAATAAATAATGAAGACCACTTGAAAAGTTGCTTAGAATTAGCAAGTCTATAAAATACTAAAGGTTAACTTAAAGGTGAACAACCCGTTTAAAGGAGCATGCTGCTTATTGAGTTAGCTGCAACACAAACATGAATCTGGAAAGCAGCAAGCTTAATTAATTGCCATACAGTAGTGAATCTTAGGAGGACATTTGCAACAAATCACATACATTTCCCTGATCAAGAATTTCTCAAACTGCTGGGATATATATATATTTGGGGAGAGAAAGACCATAACTGCTTTTCTCTTTATTTAGCATGATCTCTTCCAAAGACACCATTAGGGGGGTTTGGGATAGCGAGCATTTAAGGAGAGAGCCACCTCCCCAAAATATAAAGTTTTTTAAAACTAAACAAGCTGAAATGCCGCTCCTCACCTTTCTTAGTGCGTGCACGTGGGCAAGGCTTAATTTACATAATAAACAAGTTAGATAACACTTTATTTTTTCACTTAGGATAAGACTGATGCATGGACACTGCCTTGCTTATGCTTTGTACAAACTTTGTAACTAAAAGTGTCTTTTTAAGAAAGTTACAGTTCAGTTGTGCAAGAATATTCAGGGGGTTATACATTGAGAGTCCCGGGCCTACCTTGTTTATAATGTAAATTAAGCCTTGCCCGCATGCACCCAATAAGAAAGGTAAGGAGCGGCATTTCAGCTTGTTCCGTTTTAAAGAACTATATATATATATATATATATATATATATATATATATATATATATATATATATATATATATATATATATATATAGATATAGATATAGATATAGATATATATAGATATATATAGATATATATATAGGCATTTGAAATGTCCATTATTCAGAACTCTCTGTACTGCAAGCTTCATATTTTTTTCCTTTAAAGATTACACAGAGCACCATGTTTATTATTCTAGTGTTTTTGTGGATTACTAACATATCCTGTATTAGAGTCCTGCGTGGCTCCATTTTCCAACAACCGTACCCATACCCATGCCACGACCCACAACCCTGAGTTGCAATTGCCCCATTGGTCCTCTACCCAACCCAGCCCACAAAAGGTCAACTTACCTTCCAACCCAAGACACACAAAACTGGAAGTGACATCACTGTGGACTGGAAGTGATATAAATCCAGTGCCAAATCTGAAGGCAAATAGAGGAAAAACTGCCAAAACCACAAGGTAGGGATCAGTCCCCACACCTTACCCGGGTACCCAGGCAGGTTAAAAAAACCTTACCACTTTACCACAAAAAAACCTTACCACTTTACCACAAAGGTACTCGCAGGTACTCATAGGACCCTACCCTGGATTCCTGCAACAATCAATTTGTTGATAATAGAAGAAGGGAAGATGGTGGATCAAGGTGTGTATCAGAGCACTTTCTGCATACCTTTACTGTAACATATAGAAAAACATATGACTACAATAAGAGCACCTCAAAAAAGGATGAACTGCAAAGTGAGGCAAATATATACCACAAATAATGCCCCTAAAACTGAAAGTGATGGCCAAGGCCTCACCAGCAATTATAATCAATCATGGGGGAGGAGTGCCTTACCAGTTGGCCCCCCAGATATTACCCCTTTGAAGCATAAAGTTCTACAAAACAGAAATGTATCCATGACAGAGTATTGTGGAGCACAAGGATTCCTGAGCAACAAGAAAGGTATAGAGACATATATTGAGTGGGAGGATATGTTCACATTTGCAACTCCATGCTGCTCTTGTTAATCCCACACTGATACACATGAAACACAGGAAAATGACAGTGATTTCCGTATACATTTTCTTCAAGACTCTGAAACCCTGATGTTTCCTTTGAAATGCATTACTTGTTACTCGCTGCCTAGATTTGTCCTGCCTTTATCATCTTTTTTTCACCAGGGCTCCTGCAGTCTCTTATAAACCTACTGTTTTGTACAAGCCAAACAGTTTCCAAGAGCAATTTTTTATTATTTGATAAATGTTCAGACATCCCTGCAGTGCAAACATGAGACATTAAAAACCAACACAATATTTGTTTCATGTCTTGCAACTTGGTTGTTAACTTGAGGTTATTTGGTTATGAACTGTAAAAAAAACTTTGGAAAATATTAGAGCAGACGCACTGCCTCATGGAATTAATTCAGCCCTCTGGTGACAATATCCTGGGATATCTGAAGTTCGAAAATAAGTATTCCCAGAAGATATAGATATATATACACTCTATTTAGTGATAAATCAAATTGCTTTTACATGTATATTATTTATATAACATGTATGTTATATAATTAATCCTTCACAGAGGAGTTCTGTGAAATACAAAATTGAGCAACAAATAGATTTTGTTAAAAAAGAATGTAGAACATTGTGCTTCTATCTGATTTTGTAATCACATGACTAAGCCATCTTCAATATGAATTTCATGTCTCAAACATTTGCTGTGCATTTTGTTTGAGTGCCGACAGCTCTACATCTGACTCAGTTGTATCTTAAAGTGTTTGGAGAAGGTGCTGCGAGAGAGCCACAGCAATATCAATGGAATATACCACTTTCTCATTGTCAAAGTCAATTTCAGTGTCCATTGCACTTGGCTGTATAATGACAGCTCTGGATAATGTATCTGGTATAAGCAGGTCCTTGAAAGTCATATTTCTGTAGCTGGAGTAGTATGCATTGCAGTCTTGCAGGGGCCTTACTTAAGTTTTTCATGACAATGGCTTCTAGAGGCTTGTGATCTGATCGTACCATTACTGAGATTCCAAGCACATATTGATGGAACTTTTTAAATGCAAACACGATGGCAAGGAGTTCCTTTTTAATTTGGGCATAGTTTTGTTCAGTCTTTGTCAAGGCTCTGGATGCATAGATGACAGGTTTGGTTTTTGCATAAGACATGCTCCCAGTCCATCTTTGGAAGCATCTGCTTGTAATTAAACTGGTTCTCTAGGATCAAAAAAGGAAAGCACTGGAGCACACACTGGTGCATCTTTTAGTTTTTGAAAAGCATCCTGATGTTCAGAGTTCCACTGCCACTCATTATCTTTTGAAAGTAGGAGTCTGAGAGGTGCAGTTATACTTGCTTCATGTCGAATATACTGTGCAGATCTCTGAAATTGCCTTAACTTTGTCCGGGTCAGGCATGACCCCCTCACTAAATATCATGAGTCCCATGTAGTACACTTTGCTTACTTGGTACTGAATAGGGATGGGCAAATTGTTTCGCCTTGTTTTGCTGTGGAAATGACGCCCATAGACTTGTATGGCAGCATGTCTCAAAATAAAAAATGACGCGTGTCAAAATGGCAAATGCCAGAGGGGCTGCTATAAGATACCATAGAAAGTGACTTCTAAGTGGGCTGGTGGGGGCTGTGTGGGCCTCTGAGTACAAGGAATGCCAGGGTTTATTTTGAATCCCAGTCCAGTCCTGGGCATGGTATTTGCTTCAGACACAGTGTCTAGCTTAAATGCAATGTCTGTACCATGTGCAGTAAGCGGTGCATAGCATGAGCTGTCTCTGGCTACTCTGAATAAAGTATTCACATCTTCAAAGGGTTTTTCTGTGTTTGTACGAGGATTTCTGGCCCTGCACATTTTGCCAAAATGATTTCTCTTTTTGCATTTATTGTATTCTACTCCATATACAGAACATTGCTCGGGAGGGTGTTTTCTGCCACATCTGCTGCATGTGTTGATTAAGGCTGTAGATTCGCAGAGGAAGTACCTTTACTGTACTTTAGGGGCGTTTTGTGTCTGGGTGTGATTTGTATAGCATGAACACTGCTGTTTATAGTGGCACTTGCCATTGCAGTTTTTTGAGCTGATATTATTTCTTTAGCTTTACATATTTCAATTGCCCTTTCTAGAGTTAACTCTCTGCATTCAAGTAACTTCCCTTTTAATTGGAGATTTGCAATGCTGAAGACTATTTTGTCTCTCACGCACTCATCCTGATCTTTGAGTTCATAGTTAGCTGCTTTTAGATTCAGTTCAGCAACAAATTTGTCTATGCCTTAATTTTTTACAAAAATATGGGTCCAAAACTGGTGTCTTTCAAATACAACATTCCTTTTGGGCTGAAAATAAGCTTGAAATGCTTGCATCACAGAGTCAATGGATCTGTCTGCAGCTTGTGTCTGTTCAATCCCCATGGTGTTATACATCTCCAGTGCCTCATCCCCAATACTGTGCTGTAACAATTAGGGATGTAGCGAACTGCCGATTTGGTGTTCGCGAACGCCGTTCGCGAACACCGGCAAAAAATGCGAACGTTCGCGAACTTCGAACACCCGCTAAAATCGTTCGATTCGAACGATCGAAGGATTTTAATTCGGCGGACGCGAACGGTCGAAGTTCGCGCGAACAAGTTCGCCAGCGAACAGTTCGCTACATCCCTAGTAACAATGCAATCTTTGTGGGCTCTTTCTTTTGCTCCAGCCCTGCTGCTGTGAGATATAGTGTAAATTTCTGGTCCCGTCTGCACCAGTTTCAGACAGATTGCCACTCATACACATGGACTGTGGGGGTTTGAAATGATCCATTGCTATGCAGTTTAACAAACAGGTTTTGTTTGCAGGATCAGTACTGTATATGGTACTGAGCGGAACAGGCACTGGAGAGAAACTGCTGCACACCGCCCTCTATATTACTCTAGTGGTAAAGTTACAGACAAAGACACGACACTACCTGCTGTGCCCTGCACACACCAATTCTCCAATTAAGTTTAAATACCTTTTCCACAGGACAGCTTTCCTGTGGAATGTAAAATCAGACATTACGATGTAACAAATACAAATGATATAAAACAAAAAAACAAATAAAAAAAAAGTAGAAAATATGAATCTCACCTTTACTCCCTGTTCCTATGCCCCTCCCCAACTCACTGGCAAACTCACCAAAATGCTACTTGATTGGCTCGATCTGCCCTGTCCTACATCATTGCCACATCCCTATCATGGAAATGCCCACTCTCCTAGCAAACTGGCCAGATCTTTTCCAAAATAAATCACAGAAATAAAAATCACGTCTTTTTCCACATAATTATTGATATTTTTATTTCATGTCTTTTTTTCCCATTAAAAAAAGTTTTATTGCCAGTGCCAATCACATTGTCTAATTACTTATGAATGGGCATTTCTAGCCTTTTTCATAATAATGTATTGCTTTGATTGGTTGCATTGGAATTTGTTCTGCATATTATGTGGGAAATGTTTTAATTTTGGGGCCTCTGTCTGCTATATAGTTTTATAATCCTATGTTTATTGGTTCAGAAGACCCCAGAAGTTTTGTGGTTTGGTACTTTAGAGTAACCAAACATATTTACAGATTATTGATTAGGCAGAATGGTTTTCTAGGGGTCATCTTACTGATGACTGAAAGTGTCTTGTGACACAAAATTGCATTCAGGAGGATTATTTTGAAGCATCCATGAAAATTCATACGGACAATTTTGGTTTTTAACAATGTTCCCTCTAAACTGTGTGTTCGTGTGTGTGCACCCACATTTAAAAAACAGTTAAAAATGTGCACAGGGGTTTGAAATGTGTGGGGAAAAAAATTAGAAAGAAGAAATTCAAGGGAACATTGGACTCTATGTGCCAGATAATTTGATAATTGTATGCAGTGTGGGCATTAAACTGTTCAGAAGACGCCGGCATTAATATTTAGGATGTTTTATCTTGGTATGCAATGACATGAGAGAGATAAGTTACTGCAAACTGCAAGTTTTAAATTAATTTTAGAAATTTCAAAAAATATTTATAAAAACTGCTAACTTTATCAAAGCATTGCAGTTTGGTAGTTTCAAGCTGAAAGACACATTTAGCCATTTTGTATTAATCAAATATAAAATAATATTAATGAATTATATATATTAGGCATTGATGCATTTGGGAGATATGGAGCTTTTTGGTGGCTATTTTTGTGCATAAAATATATGAAAAAATGTAACATGTTCCAATTTTGTTTTGTTTTGGTATTTAGAGGTCAATATTTTGTTACAGGAGTGGAATTGTACAAAAACTCAGATTTAGAAGCCTTGGGTTGTCCTGAAAAATGCAAAATTCTGCTGGCTTCTTGAGTCTATATTGTACATACTGTATAATGTATTTTATCAAGTTCCTCTCTTTGTTCAAGCAGCTTCAGATGAGCATTGCAAGTGATGATGTTTCACAGGTAATTTGTGACCTAATTTTGTTTTACACTTCATTTACACTTCTATGTTCTGGTGGCATTTTATTTAGTTGACTGGGCTACAAATTACAGGATTTCCTTGCTAGTTTGTCAAATTTAATGGGAAACAAACAGAAGGATATTTGCTTATGTAATAATGTATTACAATACAAGTACAAATGTATTATCTGTAAGTTAATGAATTGCCTGATTCACATGCATAAAATCAAATGATTTAGTTAAATGTTCCATTCTGTGTTTCCTCTAAGAATAAGAGTGTCTGCACATTCAGTTAAAACATATAATCCTTTATGTATAGAAAGCAGAATAACCTCTACAGCTTTGGAAATGTGTGTGTAATGATCATTAATAGAAGTTATCATATTAAGATTTCTAATTTCTTTCTCAAAATGGAGTCTTAAGAAAAAAACTTTTTTTGACTTTTAAAGATAATTAAGCATCATTCCCAAGTGTGTAGAGGTCACTTTGCCTTCATTCTGCATCCATTATAAGAGTCCTTTATCAACTAAACTGATCATGCTATATCTTACTGTATCTATTTTCCTCTTTGTTATTTTACTGTCTTACTGGCAGCTCAAGTGGCTTAACTCAGAACATTAGACCTTGGTGGGTTTATAATAACATTGGCAGGAATCTGTAGCAACCACCATATTTTTATTATTTTTATGCTTTGTTTGCTGTGGTTTAGCAAACTGGACAAACTATTTCCTATAACACAATATAAACATCAATGAAGAGATATGATGCATTTCTAATACTCTGTGTATTTTAGGCTTATTACTACCAACATTTATATATTGTCATTTTTCTGGGGGGGGTTTTTCTGCAGTTATTTACTGGTAATGTCAGAATAAGAATTAATACGTAGCTAGCTGTTAAATGCTGTTCTCTTTTTTGAGACATTTCTTTAATTCCTAAAATGTAATTGTAACTGTCAAGGGTTATGGGGGTGGAGGGTGTAATATTGAACTAGGAACTCACAGGGACCATATACCTCTGCTCATTGCATAATTGTGGGTAATAAAAGGCAAGGAAACTTGTTGTTGCTTGCTATTTCTTCCAATGGCCCTTCTTGTTATGTATACCATTAAAACAACATAACAATAGTCAGTACCTTCCACCCAAGACTCCATTTCCCACAGTGCCTGTTAGACAGCTATCATTCTCCATCATCACAACTCTGAACATGGCATTGCTGCCAAAGAAGAGTTGACTATTATTACACTGTTGAAAAGTCCAGTATAGATAGCCTAGATGAGCAGTGCAGAAAATAGAAGACATAGATGTTGACATATAGATATTGCTTTTAATAGCAATTACATTCCCTATTCTTAATTAATATAGATTGAGAAGCTGATCTACCGAAAAAGGATTTCAGGATGATGAATTGCAAGCAAGAAAAAAGTTTCTGTTAAGGAAACTTCTATCTCCTGGTGCGGAACAAGGAAATTGTGCTTTTCTGCAAAACAATCTATATCCAGAACAACATTTCAGAAAACTAGTATTATTACCTGTCAGAATGCTCTTTGGCGACAGACATTACAGATAGCTGTAAGATGAAATGTCTTGAAAAGAGAGTAATAGCAGACAGCAAGATGTTTTTCTTCGACTTGTTGAGTTCATTTTTCTCAGTTTAAAACAATAAGCCTAAATCGAAATGCTTCCATAGCAAATATGTCAGTATGCACCAGTGTACAGATTAGGAATAATAAATAAAGGGAACAAACAACAAATAATTTATTTAATTTATTTGCGACTTCATTGGAATTTTTTCCCTCTCCTTTCCTTGTCTTCACTTTGTCCGCATGCATGTCTAGCACCGCCCATTTGTAATCAAGCACAATGTAAACACATGCTAAGCCCAAACCCAAGTCTGCAAAATTGTCCTCCAGTAGGAATTAAAACTTTTCTGTTACACCCACTGCAAAAGCTTGGGAGCCAGAGAGACAGTTTAAAAAGGTATTGTTAAGCCTATTAAACCAGCTCATTTAACCTTATTAAAGGAAATCTTGGGGACCCACCCTAAAGTGTGTGAAGACCAATTTGTCCCAAACAATATGTTGTGAGGTTGTGGAATGCCCTGCCAGATCATGTTGTCCTACTCAGGAAGATGTAAACCTGCATAGCATCTCTGGGACATTGAGCATAGCATGTGTGATAGCACGCTTAAATTGGTGGGATCGCCTTATCTCAATATCCTGAAAGCTTCAAATTAGCTCCTATATATAGGAGCTAGAATGGCACATGTTATATTATCTAATAATTGTCAGAAAGTTTCTGTGTTTCTGTCCATTCTGCAGTGCTCCAGCGGGTGAATGTCAATGTGCAAGCATCCTAGACTGTTCAGGGGATATGTACTGCAACAGTTGGAAGATCAATGTAAACATCCTTAGTTTAAACCAGAGCTGGACTGGGAGTTAAAAGCAGCTCGGGCAAAAAAATCAAAGCAGCCCACATGTAAACACGCGATGGTCTTGTACTCATCTACTCATATATTGAGGTAAAACTGGGAAAAAAAATATGTGCATAAAGAGCTGCCTTTCTCACTTAAGTGTAATTAATGTAAAATATGTTAAGATTCTGCAGCTTTGTGCCTTTATATGGTAATGAAAGCCCTCAGTGGCTTCTAATATCCTTATAATTTACAGTGTGGGTACATTATCCCTTATAATACATGAATGATACTCCGAGTTCCCTGTATAACACAACCTGCAGCCTTGTGCCTTTATATGGTCACAGAACCCTTCAGTGACTTCTAATATCCTTATCATGTACAGTAGGGGGTATATTATCCCTTTTAATACATGAGTGATACTCAAAATTCCCTGTACAACTCAGCCTGCAGCCTTGTGCCTTTATATGGTCACAGAACCCCTCAGTGACTTCTAATATCCTTATCATTTACCTTGCTACTTTTAAAAAACAGTGTTGTCTATAAATATAAATGCCATTAACAAAATGTGGAAGGGTAGTAATGGTTGTCACTGGCATGATGCCTAGGATTTACTGTGGGTGAAATTTCCCCATAAAGCATAAAAAGCAAAGTTAAGGAGAGCCCAGTGAAGTGGATGGGATATTTGTTGTCTTCCTAAGTATACATGGAACAATACTTTGATGCAGCATTGCTTCTGTATATATGTACCATTGTTATAAGGTAATCTGATCCCATGTAAATATTTAAGAGCAATGTCATCTATATGCAACAATTACAATTTCAAGAACCTCAACCAGAGAGCTCAGAAAATAAATACTCTAATTTCTCATCAGATTGCTTTAGAAAAGTCATTGCTGTAGACAAGCCAATATTCTATTATCTGCAGGAAGGCAGGCTTCTATCACAAGATACAGTTGGCAATTAAAAAACATTTTTTTTGGAATGCTGTGTACAGTTGTATATCCTCTTGTGCATGCAGCATTTTCACATCTGGTAAGGATCCCGACACATAACGCTGACATTGTTATCTCTTTTAATATATTGTTTTTCTATCCCTAACTTGATAGAAAGACAGGGGGTGAGCATCACACTGACGGTGAAGGGGTGTGTCACGTGGCTTCCAGAAACAGACGTGTGGGAGAGACGCTGCAGCACAGTTTCCAATTAGGATCAGGATCAAGTGGCCCACTTGAACGAAATATAAAGTGGCCCCTCGGGCATTTGCCCGAACGGACAGGTTTCCAATCCGGGCCTGGTTTAAACTTACAGTATATCACTCATATACACTCATATGAGGGTCCCCAATGTCACTAAATAGAATATACCTTTTTTACTCTCCCTTCAGCTATTTATAAATTATATATTTTCCCTAAAGAGTTCACTGAAATACAGTGATTACAACTGTTGGTTGACCTTACCCTAGGGCTCATTTTAATTCATCAAAATACTAAATTTTCAAACATCTCTAGCTTATAACCCCTAAAATAATTCTTACTAATTGCTACTCGCTACTGAATATCTCGAAACATTTTACAAAAAGAAGACAACGTAATCACGGGACCCAGATATCTTACTTATCTGCACTGCTATACAGGGATAATGTAATAAGAATCTTTACTACAAATATTTGCAATGCAAATAATTGAGAATAATTATCTTAATTATAATTAACAAACTTTTTTATACAATGTGTTAACTTTTGCAAAGTATTTAGTGATTGATTCACTACAAGATGAAGGATTGCAAATGTTATAGATACGGAGTCACCAGTGAGTAGTACATAAACTCCAAAGTCTTAAAGAATTGGGAAACACCATTTTCACTTTAAAGCTGTGTGTGCGCTTCCTGCTTCACAGGAACTACAGCTTCTTACTGAAAATGCTATTTTGACATCAAAAGAATATTCCACCTTTAAGCAACTCTTAATAAAATGTGCAACGTAATAACTGTTTAGTAAAAAAAATGACATTCCAAAATGCTAAATTGTGTTCTTATTTATTCCATTTTTTTTCCATTTACAACTTTCATTTCATTTGCCTGCAGGCCTTTTTCCCGTATATAAATCCCTATTCACAGTTATTACTCTGCAATATGCAGCATTTCTTCCCATCTTTTTTCCTAACCATAAATAACTATATAAAACATTGGAGGCAGTTTTAATACAGGATCCTGATATCCTGCATGAGAATAGATATTGTTGCCCTTTGAGAGAAGTAGTAGGGCCATACATCCCTGCCATTAGTTGATCTACTTGCTATTGGCCAGTATTTGTGTTGGTGTAATAAAATATAACCATCTGTTGGGTCTGTGTTAGTTTTGGCCCCTGACACCCAGCCTCACATAAGTGGAAAGTACAGGTAAAAAGGACTATTTCTTGCCACTGTAAAATAAATTGTATTTGAAATATGTTTGCAATCAAATTTATCCAGGAAAACTGTCATCTTTCCTCGGTAAAATATTAGTTTTTCCATCCACATATTGACCCAGGTGGGACATTTCAGATGAGCCTTTGCTGGACTAGCTCACTCCTTCCAAAATACAGGAATAAAGAACAAGCTGTGAAAAGGATTTAGACAAGCAGATTTTGTTAAAATAAACCACATACTCTTACCTTATAAGTATACCCACTGGTCAAAGGAAAGTTCCATTCCAGACACAGTTTCCAAAATGTGCAAATTCCTTTACCTAAAGAACATTTGATTGATTTAATCATCTATCTTACAGTGCACCGTATCAACATTTGAAGACTTATTTTTTTATTACATTACCGAAAATTGCTGTGAGTCTGTAACACTGAGTATTTTCCAGATAAAGCTCATCAACCGACAGTATGTTCTTTACAAGCCTAAAGGATTTTAATGTTTACGTGGATTCACTTACTCCACAGAGTGCATCTAACAGAAAACAGTTGTATTTTGGAAAAGTATTCATGTAACTGAAATAAAGGCACATGGTGCCCCTGACATTTCCCATCAGTTGCAAAGCAATGAAACCACCTGACTACACCAGTACTGGGGCTTCTTTGCTTGAATATACACAATAAAAAGCTAAGTCAGTACACGCCTCCTGTGCCTTTAGCTTAAGTTGTGCAAATGCTTTTATCTCAACGCAAATATGCCTTTTGGCATTTCCATAAATATAGTAATTCATGTGCAATTCATGTAAAATGTAGACTTTCTCCTGTACTACAGGCCTTTTTAATGTAAAAGTAAGAGGATGATTACAGGTGCCCCTGTCAAATGTTTTTATAAATGTTTGTTTAAAAATTATTTTTCTGTACATTTATAAATAAATATTATATGCATCCATAAGACTCTTAGACCCCCCTTCTGGGGGTTAAGGGGGTGGTTTTTAAAGATTTGGTGTTGCAGAATTACAGATATATATGAAACATTGTATCCGTCACTCTGCAATAGTTTAAAAAATATCTAAAAATGTACATAAAAGCCCACCCCAAATGCCATGCTATTTAGCTTTACAGGAGTACAGTAGCATCTCTAGAGGGGGGTGTGCCGTGGTGCGTGACGTGCAGCCGGGCCCCACCCCCCTCCGTATGGCCGCATTTGGCCGCATTTGTCAGTGGCGCGTGAGCTGCCGGGGGGCCTTGAGGGGGCCCCTGCTCCCCCGGTAGTTCCGCCACTGCAGGAGTATATAGTACTGAAAATATTGATGGGCGAAATTGCGGCGTTTCACTTTGCCGAAAAATTCACGAATTTCGCGCAAAATTAGTGAAACAGCAAAAAAATTGCAAAAAACATCTTTTTTTTTTTTTTTTATATAGATGTGACCTTAAACATGTGAATTACAGGATACCTAGCCGAAGACATGGAAAAGTGGACAACACTGTGTTAAGTACAGCCAACTTAATGATAACCCCCCTAAAGAACCATATTTTGTCTGTAGTCAGTTTTAGGATTCCTAATTTAGAGAGTTATGGGGCTTAAAATAGCCACATGGAAGGTTATATCCCGTTTAAATCTCAGCAGTCTACCCTGTTTATAAACCTATTTGCATTTAAGACTTGTGTTCAGTGTGTTTAGTTCAAAATTATTTTGAGCGTGGAATGAAAGATAATATTTTATGCTTTCTATGATTTCACTTCCATGGATGTGTTATTAGCACTGCTGTAAGACAAGTTTATTTTCCTGAATGCAAGAACAGAAGACACATGCAGACTTTAATTGTAGCCAGGCTACGACGGAGGAAACCAACTGATACAAAGTCATCCAAAGTCCAAAGTCAGTAAGGAAGTAACAGAAATACTGCTTTTGTTCTGCTGTCTTGGCTTACTCTGTGGAGTCAGAGCTACCATTGCTGTTGATTGAATGAAGGGTATTACAGTTACAAATCCAATGTGCTAAATTTAGGGGATTATTTACTAACCCACGAATGCAAAAATCCCGAAAAATTTGTGTTTTTTTTTTTAAATCTGACTTTTAGGGGCCGATTCACTAACTTCGAGTGAAGGATTCGAAGTAAAAAAACTTTGAATTTCGAAGTTTTTTTGGGCTACTTCGACCATTGAATGGGCTACTTTGATCTTCGACTATGACTATCGAAGGATTCAAAGTAAAAATCGTTAGACTATTCGAACATTCGATAGTCGAAGTACTGTCTCTTTAAAAAAAAACTTCGACCCCCTAGTTTGCCATCTCAAAGCTACCGAAGTCAATGTTAGCCTATGGGGAAGGTCCCCATAGGCTTGCCTTACTTTTTTTGATCAAAGGATATTCCTTCGATTCGAAGGATTTAAATCCTTCGAATCGTTCGATTCAAAGGATTTAATCGTTCGATCAAAGGAATAATCCTTCGATCGTTCGATCGTACTATCTGCGCTAAATCCTTCGACTTCGATATTCGAAGTCAAAGGATTTTAATTCCCAGTCGAATATCGAGGGTTAATTAACCCTCGATATTGACCCTTAGTGAATCAGCCCCTTAAAAAATCACGAATTTTTAAGAATTTATTAAACCCCGGTGATGGAAAGGTACGAATCAGAAAATCTGGCATCGCAGACCTGTCGAGGTTGCATATAAGTCAACGGGAGAAGTCTCAATGATTTTTTGATGTGTGCTGGGTTTCATGCAATACCTCCAAGTTTTCGGGCACAAAGCATAAGAAATCGGATTTTTCAGGCGATCGTGAAAATCTGTTTTTTTTTCCCGCAAAGCTAATTTTTTGGAAAATTTAATAATAAATAAGCATAAAAAAACCCAAGTGGATTGAGATAAAATCGGACTTTGATAAATAACCCCCATAGTGTGGTACCAATAGAAAAGGGCATGGTAAATTTTATAGAGCGTGGTAAGTAGTCCAGAGGCAGGGATTAGCTATTAGAAACTCTAAATAGATACTGGAGGTTCAGCTCTTGATAGACACAGCAGAACAGCAGCACACATGCATTTTTAAGAGAAATTGAGGAAAAAGTCGCTGACACAGGAAATGAGCCGAAACCAGATCTCTTAGCCTTCTAAGCCATCATTTTCATGAAGCTGTTATTCCAACTGAAACAGAGTTTTCTTGGAAAGAAATTTTTAAAGTTTGTCTTTCCTTGGATTTGACTATTTACAGACTTAAACTGGATAAGAATTTAATTAAGGAAAGTTGAAACAAAAAACTATTGTTGGCAAGGGGTGGGGTAAGAGATCTAGGGAAAGGTGCTAAATAATACTATGTCAAAGGGATGCTTTTAAAAAAAAAAGTTTACCATGTCACAATAAACAGTTGTTTTTGAAATGCAGCCAAGATGTCTTACCATTTGGTTCAATTGCAGTGTCCAACTTGGCTACCAGGATTCCAGAAAAACTCCCGGTGGGTCCAGATGTCAGTGGGCCCTCCTTCTCTATTATGCCTTGTATGCCTACATCTTGGTTGTCCCTCTTTTCTGTATGAGAAGCAAGAGGAGAAATGGATTGAATATAGATAAGAATGATAAGGAGCAGAGACTAGGAGAATAAATCTGCACAGTAAGAAGCCCAACACTGTTCTTTTGGGTATATGGCACCCCTATAGGTGATTTCTCCAAAGCTTGTTTTTACTCTCCTTTTAATTTGGTTTCTTGATTTTTTTGTATTCTTCCTTTAACATAAACCAAGAAAAGGGGATGAAGAAGGTTTCTGCTAATTTCCTAATTAGGAGACTGCAAGGGAGCTTTGGTTGCATGATTTCAGAATCTCTGAAGGATGAGTCATGTATGGTTTGTTTTAGAGCAGGGCTGTCCAACTGGCGGCCCTCCACATCAAAGTCTGCCTGCTGTGTCTGCTTACCATATGTAAAGTTTAAAAGGTATCTCTACAGAGATTGACTGGCCCCTGCATTGTTTAAACCTCAAATTCACACTGTAATCCCCTGTATCTAGTATAGGTCAATCTAAAAACAACTGGACTTGCTGAGTAATCAATGAAGACGTTTCACTACTCATCCGAGCAGCTTCTTCAGTTCAACTGACTGGTGTGGTAAATTCTCGGCATATAAACTCTTCCACTAATCCATTTACAATGGCACATTGTAACTCTTCAAAGAGGTGACATCTGAAGAAACTCACAGAGGTGTTGATTCTGTGTAGTTGTGATAGGATTATCCAATGTGTCATGCAACTCCTAGATACAGGTGCTACTTGTGAGAGTTGCATGAATGGATGTGTGAAGTGTTACAGATGTTAGAACAGCATTGTATGTAGCAGAGAGGTGGTGTCGAAGGCCCCCACCTCTGTTCAGAGATGGTCTCTCCACCTTGACATGAATCGCCTCGTTCAAACCAGCAGTCTTCTTTATCCAAGATTTGGACCTTGCTGTCTTCAAAGGAGTGTCCCTTGTCTTTTAAGTGTAGAAAGACAGCTGAGTTTTGCCCTGTAGAGTTCTCCCTCCTGTGCTGAGCCATTCGCTTGGAGAGCAGTTGTTTTGTCTCCCCAATGTATAGATCTGTGCATTCCTCGCTACACTAGACTCCGTGTACCACATTGCTTTGTTTTTCTTTTGGTGTTGGATCCTTTGGGTGTACCAGTTTTTGTCTCAGTGTGTTGCTAGGTTTGAAAAACACAGGGACATGGTGTTTGTTGAAAATCCTCCTGAGTTTCTCAGACACTCCAGCTACATATGGGATGACTATGTTTCGCCTACTATGTGTCTCCGGGCGGTTATTTCTATTGGTGTTCCTGTTGGGCTTGGTTGCTGCTGTTTTGACAAAGGCCCAGTCTGGGTAGCCACACGCTTTCAAAGCTCCTCTGAGATGTTTTTGCTCTTTGTCTTTGGACTCAGTTGCCACACATTCTGCCCGGTGGTGCAGGGTTCGAATGACACCCAGTTTGTGTTCCAGTGGATGGTGGGAATCAAACAACAGATATTGATCCGTATGAGTGGGTTTCCTGTATACTTCTGTCTTCAAGTTACCCCCCTCTTGGATACATATCAAACAGTCCAAAAAAGCAAGTTTGTTCTCGTGGACCTCTTCCCTTGTGAACTTGATGTTATTGTCCACTGAGTTAATGTGTTCTGTAAAGGCCGCCACTTCATTGGATCTGATTTTTTTCATGTCAAGGTGGAGAGACCATCTCTGGACAGAGGTGGGGGCCTTCGACACCCCCTGTCTGCTACATACAATGCTGTTCTAACATCTGTACCCCGGCGGATTCAGAACACTTCACACGTACATTCATGCAACTCTCACAACTAGCACCTGTATCTAGGAGTTGCATGACACATTGGATAATCCTATCACAACTACACAGAATCAACACCTCTGTGAGTTTCTTCAGATGTCACCTCTTTGAAGAGTTACAATGTGCCATTGTAAATGGATTAGTGGAAGAGTTTATATGCCGAGAACTTCCCACACCAGTCAGTTGAACTGAAGAAGCTGCTCGGATGAGTAGTGAAACGTCTTCATTGATTACTCAGCAAGTCCAGTTGTTTTTAGATTGACCTATACTAGATATACTATGACCTGGATGAATGAAAATCTTCATAGTCATATGTAATCCCCTGTATTGTTCACACCTGTGATCCCCCTGTATTGTTCACTCTTGTGACACCTCTATTGTTCACTCCCCTAAAGCCTGTACTATTCACACCTAAAACCCAGACTGAAACTGCCCACATTGTTCTCCTGTTTACACCTTATTCAAAATGTTAATGGGGCACCAGCACTGTGTCACTGTTTGTAGTACATATTAGACTGGTCCTGATTCCTTTCTCCTGCTCTGTTCTGCCTTCCCTATGCTCCCTGTGTGTGTCATACTTTGGTATTTGTTCTGGTGGTTTGTTAGCAAATGTAAATTATTGTTAGGGGCCCCTAAGGTGTTTAATCATATGCTGGGGTACTGTATTATACACAGGGGAGGAGGAGGCATATGGATTTAAAGGTATGTCTTAATATGTCTTTTTTCACATAAGAATGACATCCTTGCCAGGGCAGGCACAAGGTAGTTCGGCACCCTAGGCAAGAGCTTCACTCAGTGCCCCCCCCCCCGTCCTGCATTACCATTTCCCTCCTTACCATGATAGTTTTTAAATAAAGAGAGCAAGAAACTGTACAACATTTTTCCATTTATATTACTGCTCCCTATACCTGTTCCAGCAAGCCCAGCAGCCATCCATCATACAGCCCTCCTGCAGCCATCATATTGCCCCCAATCTTTACCTGTGTCAGCAGCAGCCAAAAATAAATCTGATCACATCATATTGCCCCCAAGTATTTATGTACTTGTGCCAGGGCCCAGCAGCAACAGAAAACATATGGCCCTCAAATCTGTACCTGGCTGTGCCAGCAGGAAGCTTCACACTTTAAAGCAATAGAAAGAATGTCTTCAGTTCAGTGCAAATGTGCAAGGCTGAGAGCAGCGAGAGCGAGCCACACCAAGCAGCCCCCCAGCTCTCTGCCTCTCTCTGTCATCCAACACATCAGTGACGTCATTGACGCGTGTATGCACGTTGCACTGCACCGCACAGAAGGAGGTATTACTTGCCGGCAAGATGGAGAAGGTGAAGGAGATGGATTCCACCCAACTGGGTGACCATGATTACTGAAACAAATTATTAAATAAACGCTTGAAAAAAATGAAAAAATTAATAAACAAAAAGAAATCCCCTTAAAAGTGCACCCCTCAATGATGGCGACCTAGACACCCGCCTACTCTGCCTACCCCTTGTTCCGGCCCTGATCCCTGCAGTGAGCACCAACCATTTGTTTTTTTTGGTGTGCTATTAATATGGACATGATCTTGCGGTTACATGGGTGTGGTTTAAAGTGGGTGTGGTCTAAAAACAGGGAGTGGCTAACACTGGCTTCCGTTATCGGTCCTCCATCATGTAGATTAGAAAAATTCAGGCCCTCTGTACCATAGAAGTTGGACAGCACTGTTTTAGAGGAAAACTACATATGTTTCTAGACAGTTTTTTCCAAAGTTTTGGTGTGAACAAGTATAAGAAATATATTTGTCAGGTGAAACCTTGCACTGGATTTAAATGGGTATTTGAACAGTTCCCAAAAAGACAGGGGACTTCCCACCAAAATTTCAACAGCAATACCTTTTGAATTAAGCATCCCCCAGAAATAGCAGACCCTTAATTTTAATGAACCTACATTTAAATTAGTTATATCGCTCTATTTCACTTTATTTATTCATTTTAATTGAAAAACACATTGCTTCTTATTAAAGGCCATCTTTTTTTAGCAATCTTTAGCATCTTTTTTTTCTGAGGTTGTGGTGCTCCATTTAGAGGAGGGACTAGGGTTCATTGCACTGAGGACAAGTTAAGAGGGGGCTATTTTTTTCTACCTGATATAAGATAAGGTTAGAACATGAAAAATACAGGACAACTCTAAAACATACAACTTGCATGTGGGCTCTGAAACTACTGTTTATGCATAAGAACTAAGGATGAGCAAATTTTTTCGCCTGTTTCGCCATTGAAATAACGCCCATAGACTTGTATGGCATCATGCGTCAAAAAAAAATTTGCCACGCGTCAAAAATTTTTTGCTGGCCATAGACTTTAACAGGCATCTGCGTTATTTCGCCGATGGCAAATTTTTTGGCGAAACTAAATGGGTCAAATTCACCCATCCCTAATAAGAACTTCTAAAAGGGTCCCCGATTGTTCACATGGTGTAGGGGTACATAATTAGGTTCCAATTATTGTCTATGCA
This sequence comes from Xenopus laevis, assembly GCF_017654675.1. NCBI lineage: Eukaryota > Metazoa > Chordata > Amphibia > Anura > Pipidae > Xenopus > Xenopus laevis. Next base: position 39,662,332 of record NC_054380.1, read on the forward strand.
TTCTTTTAGCAACTACATTTCTTTTAATGAAAAGGGGCCATTAAGAACATTACAGTTCAGTCCATCCAGAAGATCCATAAGGGTCAATTGCCCATTGCCTAATTACTTTTGAGTACATAGTACCTGCACACCCAATTAATGCATTCTTCTTTCGTGCAGTGAACCAACTGTTAATCTTTATTGTAGCACTATGTCCCTACATCTTTTCCCCAAATGAGCACACTCACAGACACACCTCTCTCTCTTCCTCTTTTTATAGGCTATACGAATTTTGCCTTCCCCCAAGATGACATTTCAGGAAAGCCATAAAAAAGACTTTACCATAGGGTTTGCAAATTCCATTGCACCTCATTTCAGTCTCATATAACCAACAGATGGCACTGTGTGATATTGCAGTCACTGTTATTCTTTCATATAACCAACAGAGGGTGCTGTGTGATATTGCAGTCACTGTTATTCTTTCATATAACCAACAGATGGCACTGTGTGATATTGCAGTCACTGTTATTCTTTCATATAACCAACAGAGGGCGCACTGTTATTCTTTCATATAACCAACAGAGGGCGCTGTGTGATATTCCAGTCTTTCCCCAAGTGAACTGTTGGTATAGGAATGATTAAAAGTGACTGCAATCTCAGCTACAGCCCACTGACTCGAGTATAAGCCAAGGTAGACTTTTTCAGCACATTTTGGATGCTGAAAAACTCGGCTTATATATGGTACTATCTGGCATGCAGAATCTCTTCTGGTACTGGCAAACAGCTAGGATCCAGTAAGTTACAGACAGAAAGAAATATTTTCTAGTTTTCACCTTGATAAAGCTAATAGCAAAACGCACGTTGGCGATTTGCTACTCTATTTTGGTTTTAAGCTCATTCTAATATTTTTTTTAAATTTACAGTCTGGTCTGGGTCATATATGGGTGGGGGTTAATTGACCTTTACTCTAATTCATTCAACTCTTCTCCTTCTCCATACTATTAATTCAATTCTAAGGGGCCGTAGATTTGTGGTTTTTAGGTTTCGTCTAGCCTCTTAACAGATTAGGGCAAGGTAAAATACAAGACCACAGTCCCGGATTACCCTGCCTTCTCCAACCTTTGTGGTGTCTCAGGTCTAGAAAATATCAGACAGTAAGCTTTTGGGACAAATCTGCCATTCTTATTTTTCTGTTTCACTCAACTATTCTATGAATTTGAGCATATTGGTCATATCATTTATCCTTTTCATTGGTCACACAATTGAAAATCATACTTAAGAATTATAATTAGATTCACAATTAATTGAAAAAATGAATGTATTGGCATTTATTGCACTGCACTGTATTCACATTACTATTTAAGCTAGTTGATGAATATTGAATGGTTTCACACCTATGTTTGTTATTATAATTTATTAATTACTTTCCAATAAGCACTTTAAAAACAATTGATCTTTTTAACTAGCAAATTAAATTAATTTTATTAATTGCATTGTACTTTAGTTTAATACCCCAAGTTTTGAGAAGTGTTATTACCAAGTTGGGATATTGACAAGTATTACACTGTTAATAATCATTAAGTAGTTAGAAAAAATAGTTAGAAAACTTTTAAGCGACCATTCATATTTGATTTTTTGGCTACAAGCAGGGTATTTTCCTTCTAACCTTTAATGAAAGCTTCATATAGTAATGAATGTGTATATTGAATATCATAAGCTGACATCCAGCTGGAAAAAGAATTTAAGTTGGAATGAACTTGTACTTTAGTAAAAGATGTTTTTCTATGGTTACTGGCTAATTTTTACAAATTTTCTGGCTTGGCATTAAAGTATTCTATGCAACAAGGAACAGGGCAAAACAGATCTTTTAAAATGTTTTGTCAATAATTTTTACAGATGTAACTCTGCTTGCCAGAAGTGCATGCAGTGAGGGGCCTTCTCTCTGTATTACACTAAACACTTCATAAACCTATAAGTCAGTTTGCTCAATGTCTTACAAAATATACCTTAATAAGGATTTCACACCATTAACCTGAACATTAATGTACTGTAAAAAAAGAGCTTACAAATGCCAGACCTGTGTAGCTTTGGGGCATGCTGGCTGGTTGGCTATAAAAATCTTTATATTGGGAAATAATAGAAACAGGAGTATGGTCAAAAGTCATAAAGAAATTGGAAATGTTGTTGATGAAAGTAAATTCAATGACAGGTTGCTTTATATTTTTCAACGGCTGTAGCTGTTATTGCTCATATTAGGTCACCATTACAGTAATTGACGCCTCAAGGAAAATAGAGGTTGTATCAATCTTTGCTTATTTATAAATCTTGTTATCTGAATGGGCCAGAACTGCATGGCATATTGAAATAGCATGAAAAGAGATGGAACCATGTTGTTTAAACCAGTCTGTGCTATATAAAGCATCTTTCAAAATGACTAGCCATGAGGTCTACCCAACTGTATGGCAACGGCTACATTTGCATAAGATGTCTCATTGACAAAGCAAACATCTGCAATAACAAAATCAAGGGCAGCTTATTGACTAAGGAATTGTAAGGAATTGTCACATAGAGTGGTCTCATGGGTACCTGTATAGATTTGTTGACTTCAGTGACAGCTGGAGAGTCAGAGGTTGCAAAGCATGGATGTTGCACATTCCATGGAGCTTTTAGTCTTGGCAGCATACACAGTTTTACCTTTTTAGAGGGCTATCAGCTATACATGATTAAAAAAGCAGAAAGAGTACACCATAATCAAATTGGCATAGTGCCATGGACGGTGTTTAATTAGTGCAGGTGAATGTATTAAAAGAACATTATGAAATGTAAGATTTTCTAACTTTAATGGTTCTGCCAAAGGTTAAAGGGTGAGTGAACAATCAATGTAGGAGCCAGGAGCATTAGGATGATTTTAGTGGTAGTGTCTTCTTCTATTGTTTTCTTCTATTGTTGGAACTGAAAAACTAATTTTCATGTGAAATCTTGGAAGGCAGGATTCTTACTGAAGGATCCATGCGAATCAAATGAAAATATTTTATTGTGCAATGTTGAAAAGGTCTCCCTTTATATAGCAAAAGCTGTAGTCCACAAACAACTACAATGGATTATTAGAGCCCAGGTCCTCCAGGGCTAGCAAACAAGTTGATTGAAGAGTATTACCCAATTCGAATTCTAGCTGCTCTGTAAACAATTTATTATCTCTTCCTTATTTCATATCATTGTGTCATTAAAAAGGTCTTCTAGGTGTAAAAAGCTTAACAGAACACTTCTGCTGTTACAGTCGAAGTTGGGATAGCAAATATTCTATGGTAATTCATGGGCAATTTATCAGAACTGGCTGGACAGGTGCATTGGTTCTCCATGCAAATGAACATGTATGGATGCAAGAATTTTTAAGAATAGCATCAGTGTGTGCTCAACTTTGCATCCATGTTAGCTTCCCTTTATTTGCAAATTAGCCATTTTATTTTTAAATAAATCTTCTTTTTATGTTGTTTTATAACAATATGTAACATCTGCATCCTGCAAGCTTTTGTCATTCCTTACAATCAATATGCATCAATTTACCAAAATGATAGTGGAATAGTTATTTAATGAAAATGCAATCTTGTTCTCTGTGTGACTTTAGTCCAGTACATTTCGACTGAATAATAAATATTCTTCGTAGGCAAAGCTACTGATATTCTTTCAAAAGAAAAATATATTTAAAAAACGTATGTGTCTGCAGCTGGGTTATATACATGTAGCGCTATAGTAAAATGAGTAGCAACGTCTCTACTAAGAGCTTAACCTAACATATATTTGTGCTCTGGGTGAGACCTTTCTCTTAGGGGTAAAACCCTTGCAACGGTGTGGAGGCAGGATGCAGTATGCAGTGGAACTGTAACAAAGTACACAATAATTGGGCGCCAGTGGTTCTTTATGCTTAACCAGAGAACTTAGTTACTTAGTTTATTCAACTGAATTATCCACATTGGAGTACATAGGAATCATCAAGAACATAGAACACAGAGAATAGTGTATACTCACAAGCACCAATGATTAGCTTAGTCCCTGCAGGCAAGGGAACATGAACAGCAGCAATTGAAGGTACACCCAGCTTTCAGCCTTTTCCCTAAGTGGAACCCAGGGGAATCTCTACATCCCTAAGTTTGTACACTTAGTCCCTACTTCTGGGCAATGAGTACCCAAGATCTTAATCCCTCTGACTCTCCTCGTCTGAGCCTTAGGCTGCTCAACTAAATAATCTGTCTGTCACTCCTAGAGTGACCTATTACAGAGTATAGCTAATCCTTTACTAGGCCTAATGTACCTAGGTTCCACTACCTATTCCCTTCCTGCCTGTTTGGTAAGGGCTAAAGCAATGGACCTCGAGCACATGGTTACCCAACCTTTATACTATAGCATAGTGCCATCTACTGTACACTGTGAGAACACCAAGGGGCATAGCTTAAGGCAGAATAATGAAATAGGTCCCCCATTAGGATCCATTTAGGCATCTATAACACTGGGGATTTGCCTGCCAATATTATTAAGGGTGGCTAATTTACCAGACCCCTACATACACATCCTCAGGAAATATTAAAAGTTTGCTTACTTGAGTCCATTTAGGTTGAAAATGTCCTTTGGATTTTAAATTAATTTGGGCTCTAAAAGAGAACTAAGCTTCTATTAAAATATCATGTTGACATGTTAGTAAAACTGTAAAGCTACAGTACCACTTCAGATGTAATAAATGCACCATCATTCTGTGTCTACAGTTACCCCATCAGGAGTGGGGCTAAATTAGTGTTAGGGGGCTGATGTACATGGGTAGATACCCTATGCACCTAATTTTGGGGAATTTAGCTGACCTTCTTTTCATTGGTACCTGCAGAGTTTATGATTGCCAGATGTTAATATTATAAATAAAAAGTATATATTCTTTATTTATCTACAAATATCTTGGCACATTTAAGGATTATGTATATACATATATACATGCTCTTCTTGGATGGCACGCTCATGACTGGTTACCTGGTAACCTCAATATGACCAAAACACGTCTTTCTCTAGTTCTTAATCTTTGTTCCATAGGGATGTTCTTGCCAACTCTAGATGGCTGTATATACCTTCTGTCCAGCACCTCTTTAGGGTCAAAACATCTTCTTGACTAAATGCTGACTAGGCATCAATGCAGGGCTGTGGACACAGAAGCTCCATCTGCTAACCAAATCCTCATTCTTGTCCCATCTCCAATTTACCCAAGACCTCTTCTTTTGAAAAATTTATTGAATTTCTCTTCTTTTTCTTTTAAGCTCTACAAAATAAATCAAGAAGCTCCCTGGATCTCAGGGAAGAGCAGTGATCACCCCGAGCAAAGTAAATCTTCAAGCACAATGTAAGATTTGGGGACACAGATATTAGCACTGACCTAGCCACCCGCCAGCAATCAGTTCAACAAACAATGAAAAAGCCAATACCTTATGTTGCAGCAAACTGGAAGATCCCAACTTTATTCCATGGTGCTCAAGACACTTCACACATGATCAAATGTTTTTGGACCACATGTCCCTTCCTCATCAAAGTGTCTTGAGCACCATGAAATAAAGTTGGGATCACCCCGTTTGCTGCAACATAAGGTATTGGTCTTTTCATTGTTTGTTCAAAGTAAATCTTCATCAAGTGAAGACGAGATTGTGCAGGTTTGTAAAGAGGGTATAGCCATGAGTATAGAAAGCTAGTAAACTATTGTCGGAGCAGAACTGTTGCATCTTAAATATATGAAGAGATGTACAGTTTGTGATGCAGACAAGCACATTTTGAGGATAAACCCCTGTAACCCCTTTATCTTCTGCTAGGAATGTATAAAGTGGACTTTTACAGCAGTGCTATTTGATTGAGCTAACCCATGTGTGATCTGTTATGCATTTGTAATGTATAAGGACTGTATAAAATAACTACATTGTTTGCTTAGAGCATATTTTCCTTCTGTTTAATAGAAATGCTAAAAGCTCCCCAAGGAAGCTTTATAACTGATAAAGGATGACATCAAATGAATGAAGAGTATAAACTTGCATTACTAATGTTCATATTAACCACACCATTGCACAAGAAGGTCCAATAGAAAAATCTCATTCAGTCCTCCTTCTCTCTCAGCTGTTTTTCCTTTGTAAGATTTACTGAAAGTTCTGCACAGGATGGTGGGCAGGATGCTTTAAAGAAAGCTTTTTTGAATTAGTCAAAACTAGTACAGGTTCTTGCCATTTGGTAGAGAGTTAAAGGGGACAGTCACCTTAAAATTAACTTTTCATGTGTTATAAATGTACCTATGCAGTTTGGAGTTAATTATGCATTTTGTATGTATTTTGAATTATTAAATTATTTATTATTCCCCTTTTCAGGCTGAAAATTAAAATGCTTTTTTGGCACTCACAAACACTGACCCCGGCATACAATCAAAAAAAAAAAAAACAATGAATCTACCACAATATCAGTCCATTATTAATTTAATACTGCTCTGTAGAGTATTTCAGCCTTATAATGTAATAGCAATTTAAAGTATCTCGGCCTAAAGAAGGGACTTAACCTCCGGGACTCTATCACTGAATAGGTAAATTTCTGAAATAATCCAATCAATTATTCTAAAAAGGCAATATTTATTCACAACCATGCCCATGAAATCCTAAAATGTCACTGTCCTGTCCGATCCAGACAGGACAGTGGATCGGACAGGACAGTGACATTTTAGGATTCCATGAGTCTTGCTATTTATATTACGGCTACAAGAAAATCCTTTGTGCAGTATTGCGATTGCTAAATCGCTAAGTATGTCGTTAGACTTTTATATATGGATTCCTAATACCATCGGTCATTACCTTTAACATACAGACCTCACTGCCGTCCCATACTATACAAACATTATATCCTGTCCCTGACTAACACCCTTTGAAGTTGTCCTCTGGAAGAGACCCAGTACTTGGGTTATTGGGATAATTTCAAATACATACAACGTTCTGGACAGTGCCTATGTTCTATGCTTTGTGGCACATTACACCATCTATTGTTTCAATATATTGCTTAATCAGCTGTGTGGCAACTAATTGATGGACACAACAGTGGCATAGATGTATGCTTAATGATTTGAATGTTGACACGTCATACTCCCGATTGATTGGTTTGGAGTCTCACAGCTGTCCTTATTATATACACTATTTGTTCCTGCTATCCGATTTATCCAAATCGGGTGGTGTGGTCAAATAATCTAAGGAGAGGGATCCCTCCTCCCATGCGTTGCACCTTTGTTTTTAAATTTGTTTTTAACTGACATTTGGGACATGATTGTGAATAAATATTGCCTTTTTAGAATAATTGTTTGGATTATTTCAGAAATTTACCTATTCAGTGATAGAGTTCCGGAGGTTAAGTCCCTTCTTTAGGCCGAGATACTTTGAACTTAGTTATTTGTGGACATTCCTTATCACTGATTACAATTACTATCTTCCTTCTTGCTTGTTCATATTCAAAGTTAAATTGTAATAGCAATTTAAATTCTAAGCATTTTATGGTTTCCTAAGCAAGCATTTTAGTGAATGGGTAGCCTTAATCCCAGAGGAAGTAGCCAGAGGATATTCTACTGTACCCAGCCTACAAAGTAAAAGCTTTGGTGTTGACATGTACTTGAGCTGGCATTCTCTGCCACCAGTGTACATATTGAAAGAAAAAATGAAGACAATAATAAATAAGACCCGTAATGTTGTAGTGGGGTGTTCCAACTTTTATTGTGGTGCTCAGGACACACACACTAGGATCAAATGTTTTGGTGCAGTAGTATGCCAGTCTACAAGTGATGAGGATGGGCATACTTCCTCAGTTGAGAAAGAGCAGAGTCAGACTAAAGAGCCTGGGCCCACTGGGGCTGCTGCCTCAGGGCCCCCTGACCCCCCCCCCTCCCCGGGCCCCTCATGTGTACATTTTCCTTCTTGCGGCAGGGGCCAGGTAGGTAGGTAGGTCAGCAGCAGGGTCATCGTGCAGGGAATGGGTCTGGGCTGGCACACGAAGGCTGGGGCCCACTGTATTTTTTCCTGTTCTCCCGCCGGCCCAGTCTGACCCTAAGGAAGAGAATATTAATCTCCAGAAATATTTGATCCTCTCCTGTGTCCTAAGCATTGGAAACACTCAACTGCAACATTACAGGTATTATTGTCAGAGTTACTACTGGATGCAACACAAACTTCTTATTCCCTGTATCTTCTTATTTCTGTGTGAGAATGAAGTTTTTCATTCATGTATATTGAAGTTAATCCTCTTAAAGGAAAACTGTACCCCCAAAATGAATACTTGAGCAACATATATCAAATGAAGTGGCATATTAATGAATCTTATCAAACTGAACCATATATTTAAGTAAATACTGCCCTTTTACATCTCTTGCCTTGAACTGCCATTTCGTAATATTCTGTGTGCTGCCTCAGAGATCACCTGACCAGAAATACTACAACTCTAACTAACAGGGAGAAGTGTGGAAGCAGAAGACACAACTTGGATTCATACGACCCTTATTTTTTAAAATGGCAGTTTTCTATTTATGATTTTTATGGTTTTATATTTATGATTTATGATTACCCAATGGCACAGACTACTACAAAAGTATCTTATTATGCAAATGGTTTATTTACAAGAAGCAGGGTTTTACATATTAGTTGTTTTATGCAATATCTTTTTATAGAGACCTACATTGTTTGAGGGGTATAGTTTCCCTTTGATAGATTACCTAGATGTAGCTATTAGTGATGTATTTTTTTTATAGTTGCTGACAGGTCTGGACTGGAATTAACAATATGCCCTAACATTCCAAGTACACAGAGGCCCAAACAGCCCCTCACCAGCCCAATAAATAGTGACTGTCTATGGCATCTTATAGCAGCCCCTCTGGCATTTGCCAAAACTCACAGTTTGCCAGTCCAGCCTGGTTGCTGACCTCCCTTCTGGCTGCAGCAAGCATTCGTAAATCACAGGTTTCCTTTATGATGGTTGAGGGAGTGGCAGAGCAGCAGTAGCTGGAATTCGGTCTACAGTATGTCTATGTAGTTGAGATATACCAAGTATTCTACTGCATTATAAGACCAATCACTCAGTAAATGGGTTACAAATTGTTCAGCACTGCTGAATATCTTTTATTTGACGCTTTATAAATATGTGTTTAGAAATAATAGTAAATAAATAAAATTTTATGACCCTCTAAACTTCTGAAATAAGAAATTTTTCATAAATATATATTGAAAATTCATATTTGTTGGCATCCCATTGGGCCCTCATATCTCCTGGGTCTTTTGAATTTGCAAATAATACTTCACCTATAGTTAAACCCGATCAAGGGAAGCAGATAAAAGTGGAAACTCGTGTAAGAAGGAGAAAAAATACAAAGGCATATGAAAATCAATAGTCAATGATAACAGGAAATAATAGAGGGAAGAGCAGGAAGCATGGAAAAATAAAGGTAAAGGTGAGTAGGTATTGTGCTTTTTATTTACATCTGTAATAATGAAGGTTGTGGACTTTTGCTAGTTTTATATCGGGGGTACAATACATAAAACTGACATGGCTCCTCCGCATTGTTTGGGTACATTATTAATTAAAATTGGCAATCTATTAATCCATCCTCTGAAAATCTAGTAACCTTAACCCTATGCAGACTATGCCCATTGGTGTCTTCTCACATCAAATGACTACTTTCTTGAATGTTTCAGGTTCACTTCCCATCAACTTCTTTTATATGCTAGTGTTTTCCATTTAAAAAAGTTTGTTTTGCCACCATTTCCTCCTCAACTATTGATAAATGTGACCCACAGAGCTAATATACGATAGCTTTCCACTATGAAATATACATAGATACGAAACAACAAGAGGAGATGAGAGAGATACTCTACAAAGAAGAATGATGAAATCACGCAGTTGATAGTGGCTGTGCCCTAGTAGGTGTTACATGTACACTATGTAAAGAAAGAACAGAAAAATCATACATACTTCACAATACAAAATAAATAGTAGAAAAGTGTAGATTGCAGTTTAGAATAATCAGTTGCTAGTAATGGACGAATTTGTCCCGAAACAGCAAAAAATTTGCAAAACACATTGAAGTCAATGGGCGTCAAAATAATTGACAAGCGAAAATTTCGACGCCTGCAACTATTTTTATACGTGCACCTATTTTGTACAAATGCATTAAAGTCAACGGGCATCCAAATAATTGTGACGCCTGACAATTTTTATCTGCGTGACTATTCGGATGAGCGTCACTTTTTTTGACGCAGCAGGTTTTTTGCCAGCTTGATGTAAACTGCCTACTCAGCACCTTTGAATTCCTTATAGACAAATACAAGAGTCCTCTGCACTCAACCCATTATCAATATATTTAAGACATTGAGATATTTTGTGCCTTAAGCTACTAAAAATGCCTTACCTTTGACCCAACAATCCATTCTACACATTTAGTAACCTCCGGTACTTAGTCATAAGTGACTAAGTAACGGAGGGTATGAAACGTGTAGAGTGGAATTTTGGAAGGTCAGCATGTACCATTTTTTTTACTATGTATATTTATATGTATTTTTACATTTAGTAGCTACTGGGATATTGTTTTTGAGTAATTGCTGTAGGTGACCAATGTTTGGTCATTGACTTCTCCCTAGTTTAGAGGATGGCATCTGAAAATTTTTGTTGCATTCCATGTTTAAATGAATGATATGAGACACCATTAAATAGTATTGAAAGAGGAAGACTAGCAAAGTCACAGTGGATTGTTGCATGCAAGGTAGATGTTTCTGTAGAAAAAAAGTAGTTGTTGACCTCCTTCTGGATGAGAACATGGTCCCTGGAATGTTTTGTTGCATGCAGTCATACCATGTGTAAACTCATAAGAACTAACAAGCAAAGGCAAAAATGGATAAACGTTAATCTTTATCTACCCTTAGTATGAGTTATATTAAGGGAACCTCTTTGTTTTGTGACCTCTATAAAAGTGCCTTCAAATGGTCATTAAACCATTGGGTGACTAATATTCTATTATTCCACAGTAAGTGGTACATTTTTCTTTATACATAAAATATTCATGGTAATAAGATGTTGCAGGGCAGGTAGGGCATAAAATCCTGCACTCTCTTACAACTGCAAATTTGCTGTGTTTCTGAGCAGCAAGTTGCATTTTAGTATAATTTTACCATTAAACCTTGTTCTTATATTGTATTTAGTGGGGGGCTGTTGGTGAACAAAAACCTGTTTTGAATTCACTGCACCAGACATAACTCCCACTACAGTAATAGTTCACAATAAAAGAGCAAAAACAGTGGAAACATCAGAAGCTAGAGGGCAGAATGATTAAAGAAAACTGTTCATTAAGAGTAATTGTAATTTGCTGTGCTGAGTTTCACGTGGTTAAGATCCCATATACATCTTCATATAATTATCCTAACAAAACTTAGCATCTAACACATTCGATTATATTCCACATTTCCTTTTTCCAGGCAGTTAATTTTCATTCTATAAAAACAGCATGACATTTAAATTGCGCAAACAGGGGAAGATTATTTTTGAAGAAAAAAAGTTAATCAGCAAAACTTGGCAAACACCTTTAAGCTGTTCATTCCGGCTATAACACTTATTTTTGTAGAAAGCAAGCTTGTTTATGTGTGCCAATTTCTGCATTATCTTGACTTCCCTTTAGTGCGCTGGGGCCTAATTAAATGGTGCAAATTTGAAAGCATGTGTGCTTTCTTTAACACATTTTAAGGTCAGCTGAAATTAACTGTGTAAAAGATGACATTTGTGGATTTTGGGGCTGCAAAGGCTTTGTTAACAGGATAATTGTCTATACAGCTACAGAATGTTAAGCTATGTGGATTAAATCATAAAGTTAGCCAAAGAAAATATAAAATATGTCACAGAAGATGAACACAGGCAAAAAATGTATAATCCTCATCCCTTTTACTGTTTATAGGACATCATTTTTGCATAAGCAAAAAAGCAATGTCGCAGGTATACAGTATAGCCCTGTGATTCAATAACCTGGAAAAAATAACCTTTCCAACATGCGTTTAGAGAATAGAAATAGTACTGAACATACTTTGTGCCCATTGTTTTAATTACAAAAAAATGTCTATGTTTTAGGAGAATTTGGGTTCATAGAGACCAGCTCGAAGCAGTACAGCATCAACCCACTGACAGTATCTCATTAAAGGAAAACTGTACCCCCAAACGCTGCGCCGGCATAGCCCTAATGCACATGCGCAAGGCAGTGCTTATGTGCACATGTGCAAGAAAGATGTGGCTTTTCGTCTTCTTGCGCTCCTGCGCATGCGTGAATTGCTACGAACGTGCGCATGCGCAGGAGCGCAAGAAGATGTAAAAAACACAGGGAGTCAGGCACCGGTCTAGGGGTAGGCGACGGAGGAGGTACATGCCTGGCGCCCCCCCCAGCTTTGCGCCCTAGGCACGTGCCGACTCTGCCTACCCCTAGTTCCGGCCCTGCCCCCAAAATAAATACTTAAGCAACAGTTTCTTTCATATTAAGTGGCATATTAAAGAATCTTGCCAAATTGGATTCACATTTGAGTAAATAATTCATTTCTTATTGTAAAAGGAAGTGTGAGAGTTAAAGACAAAATTTGCTCATTAATTGGCTCATGTGACCTAACATGTATGATTGCCCTTGCTTTGTTTGTGTGCAGCACAAATTATATTATCCCAGGAGGCAGCCCTTAGTTCTTAAAATTTTCTGTTTCGGATAACCCAATGGTACATGCTACTAAAAAAGTATATTTTTATGAAACTGCTTTATTTAGATGATACTCATTTTTACATAGCAATGCACTTTTATAGAGACCTACATTGCTCAGGAATAGCACAGGAGCACTGGCATGTGCTGTCTATGTAAGTGTGGCTTGTATATAATAATTATAATAATAATCATATATACCCATCACTAGCCGTCTAACAGGAGTCAGCAAAGGTGGAAGTCATGGCACACACTATCATCTACAATAACAAACCTAGAAATAGATTGAACAGGTTGTACCAGCATCATTTCAGGTGATGCATGATTTTAACTTTGTTATTCCCTGAGTGTAGTTCTCCTGACCTTAAAAGTGTTTTTATGTTATTGTACAAGGAAAGCTTTTTATATGTTTCAAAATACCACAAGCGTCTGATGTTGCTTATTTATCACTCATTTTCAGGTGAAAGGATTTTACCTGAATGTTATTTTTTTTTAAACTATCTGAGCACCTCAAATTCTAACCATTAAAGGAAAAAAAGTTACAGTGTTCTCTTCAAGAAAACAAAATAATTTAGTAGGGCACTGGAACACTCAGGGGGTTATTTATCAAAATCCAAAAAGTTCTCACTATTTTCTAAAAACTACTCAGACCAAATCCGCACAGATTTTCCGCCCTATTTATCAATACTTTTTTCTAAAAATTTCTTGTGCGGGGAATAAAACTCAACAAAATCATGAAAAATTCAGAAACCTCCGAATTTTTCAGATTTGACGGCCAAAACCACTTCATCTTCGGATTATTGAACAAAACCCAGCGCAGATCAGGATATCTTCTAGACATCTGTCATTAATTGCTTTAGTAAATGTTAAAATCACTGTAACACTTTTTGAAAATACCACCCTAAGGAAGCAGTTAAGGGAGGCTGCGAAATTTTTTGGATTTTGGAGCGTGTGATTTACTGTATTTGCAGATCACAGACTCAACTAGAGAAGCCTTCCTGGTCCCAGAGAAGTCTGGACTTTTACTTTGCTTTGGGCATTACGTGTTTTATGATCTGGATATCCTTGAGAGTATAAAATCAGTTGTTTTATGGTGATTTTAACATTTATTAAAGCAATATTATACTATATTTTGCTTTATACTTTCATTATATTATGTGATGAGTGACTGGATGGAAATCAAAAGGCGGACATTATTATATGCATTTGTGAGTATATAACTGAAAGTGGGAATCTGGAAGAGTATCACAGTGGTGGATCTTCTGCAACATAGGTCTTCAAACAACTTTATAAACAATTTTGGGGGAATGTAATAAAAGTCGCTAAGAGCAAAACAACTTGAAAAAAATAAGAAAAAAAATTTGCATTTTGCAATGTAATTCTCTTTCTTAGGGTCAGGGCACACACTCAAACTTCCGAAGTCGCCCGAAGTTTCCTCGTGAGGCAAAACTGTAATTGTACTGCAAATTTTAATTGTGCATTGCCCAATTTTAAGAAGTGCTTGAAGGTTTCATAATCTTTTGACATAACTTTTTCAGTAAGAATTTCTATTACATTCACTGCACACAGGTGCAAACTATAAAATTCGCACGCCTTCTTCACGTAAAGGAAAATTGATTCGTACAAAGGCATACATTTTAACATTGCAAATTTTTTTATGGGCTTTAGAACAGTAACACCAAAAAATTTAAATATTTAAGTAATGAGAATATCATGTACTGTTGCCCTGCACTGGTAAAACTGATGTGTTTGCTTCAGAAACACTACTATAGTCCATAAAACAAGCTGCTGCTGTGTAGCAATGGTGGAAATTAAAAAAGTCTATATGGCACAGGTTAAATAGTGGATAACAGATAACACCATTATGTTCTACAGAGCTTATCTGCTGTGTAACCTGAGCCTTTTTCTCCTTTGAATAGCTGCCCCATTGCTACACAGCAGCTTATTTATATAAACAATAGTAGTGTTTCTAAATAAACACCGCAGTTTTACCAGTGCAGGGCAACACTACATCATATTTTTATCACTTTAAAACACTTTTATTATTTTATGATACTGTTCCTATGGCACCAATTCACTAGCGAAAGAGACCATCGCTAGCGTTCATTCGCACTCTATCACCAGGCGACTTTTTGCTTTGGTGAAAGGTTAACTCTGCTGATTTTACTGAATGTTACCTTTTTCGCCAGAGCTGACTTCGCCACCTCAAGTGCTACAAAGAAGTGCTAAAAAGAAGCTAGATCTTCCTCAATCTTCTGTCACTTACATCATATCCTGTGTGCCAAAAATACTGACGATTTTCCTTTTTTGAAGTGGGATTACTTGCAAAAGTCCTAACAAACTTTTTTTGGGTAACCGGTTTTCTCCAGACATTTTATAACATATGGAACGTTAATTTTACAGTGGGCTCATGTGTAGGGCATTATGGTAACTCTCTTGTCTTTATTAATGTTCCCTGGACATTTGTAATAAAAAGTGGTAACTTCAAGCATTTGCACTAACATTTATAATAAAGACGTCCATACAACTTTAAATAACCCGCCCTATGTAAATTGACCTAATGGCAAGATCACTAGCGAATTTTCACTAGGCACAAACGAATGCTAGTGCATCTTTGCTAATATAATGCTCGCACTGCTGAAGTAACACTAGCGAAAAGTCGCCACCATTCAGCACTCAGGACGAAACTCTGCATATTAGTGAATTGGTGTAGTAGTATCGCATTTGCTCCTGCTGGCGAACTGGTGCGAGCTGTGCAAAGCTGACACTGGCGTAAATTCTCCTGTTAGTGAATCTTCTCCTATGTGTCCGCTTCCTTTTGTATTCTGTTTTAGATTCTCTGATTACATGTGACTTTACTATATATAAGTGGTCATTTTATGACCTCAAGTACAGTGTTCAAAGTGCAATTTGTGATGCTATTGCCATGGTTTTTACCACAATGTTGTACATCCCCGATAATTCCAGTGTCATTGCAGTTGTCAGGGGAGTTGCGCCTGATGAGGTTGTGATCATTTTTTCATCCTGATGGTCAAAATGACAGCTGTACATGATTCTTTAGATGCAAGTGTGATGGCCTTTTGACCCAGACTGCACTTTAAAGCCTGGAACTACAATGGAATTAAAGGTCACCTCTGGTGACCTTTAATTCCATTGTGGTTCCAGGCTTTTCAGTACACAAGGCTCTTCCAAACTCAGGCTAGCCCCTATGCTTTATTATGCCAAGGAACACACAACTCACAGTGATAAGGGAGAAGGCAATCCAAAACATGGTTACAGGTGTAAGCTATGGAGATCTGAGTGTGCATGTGAGAATCTCTGTTACTGTTACAAGTCTGGAACTACCACCACCTTTGTAGGTGGCAGTAGCTCCAGGGTTTCCCTGTATCTGTAGATTCACTTGTGATTTTTTTTTAGAACAGGAAGTACAAGGCAGGCAATGACACCTATAAGGAAGTGCAAGAGTACTTTTTTACACAAGAAACTGGCATGCAATAGGCAGGCAATCCCATTGCAAAGGAATAGGCAGGCAATCCCATTGAAAATGATTATATTTGAAGAATATCTGGTTGAAGTTCATGAAACACATATGATATAGGTTTTGCAATGCCAGAAAGTATAACAAATCAACTTTTGACTAGTGTATTGCATTTGTGAAGTGGAAAAGCCTTTTTCTGCAAGGAAATTCTGTACGGTAGAAGCAAGAATCCACAATACCAAAACCAGAGAAGGATCGCAGAAAATCTATGAGTTTTTTTTTAGTGACAGCAACCACAGCTGCAGCTCCGAGCAGTATCTCAGAAACTTTGCATCTATTTCCATCTGTGAGACGTACAGTAGTGACAGATTGGTTGGAATTGTTTCAAATTTTGTCAGGAAAAGTAATGCATTAAATGAGTTTACCAGCTTTCAGATATATTTATCTGGAGCAACCTCTGCTGAACTGCACTTCAAGGAAATGTTACACTACAAAATAAAAATGTAATGAAGCCAATGTACTTTGAGTTCTTTGCACGTTTGTCTTTTTTTCTCTACTTAGAAAACATTAACAATTTAAATCTCCTACGCTTTGAAAGAATGTCAGTATTTGTAAGTGCTAGTTATTCTTCTTTAATGAAAAAGTCTCACAGTGCAACTACTGTTTTATACAGTGTTGTAACTCACTTTATATTACAGAGACAAAAGCAAATACAGGCCTTGTTCCTTGTTTACTAATCTCATGGGTGCAAGTGCTGGAGGCCTAAAGGGCACCATATTGTCCTCCTTTTGACTCGCTCAAAAAGTGCTTGTCTCCATTGGATTTGCACTGCATGCGATTTTGCAACTTGCACTGAATCTGGTGCAAAGTATATAGCACAGCACTGATACATAAGTACAGGGTCCTACTGCATCTGCCCCCTCTGGGTGGTCCCTGCACATGTAAGGCTATAGTAGAATGAACTGCATTGTTAGCCAGCAAGTCCAGCACTAATGAAGGCTCCACCAGTTCCCCTGTCCCCAAACCTGGGAAAGCTAGGGGTTATATTATCCCCACAGGAAGTGGGGAATTTTTTATGTTGGTTCTAAGTGCAGCTCAAGGTGCAAAGTCCAGAAATATGGTGCTGTGTGCCTGTTTTTGAGACATTTTATATTTTTCAAACAACAAATCTATATCTCATGCACTAAAATGTACTTATAGGCAGTAATGTAATAAAAGGTGCAAAGTCTGCTCTATTTCTAGTAACTCATAAAGGTCAATCAGATGTTTTCTAGAAGCCTTGCCTTCTAATTGGTTGTGCACTACTGCTGCTAAAGCTCAATTTTCACTTGCGATTACATTATATCAACATTTGCCTACCAAAAATACCTACTGAACTTAGTGAATAGAATAATATTATCTTATAGCTGCTAGTTATAGATTATATTGCAGATTTAATAGTCTCTCTCCCATTTCAATAATTATTGTAAGGCACATTTACTTACCAGGCAATGTTCAAAATGCAATTGGGGTGCATGTATTACCAATTAAATGTATCCCATAGACTCCATGGTAGAGTCTATGGTAGAGTCTATGTTATTGGCACTTTATTACATAATATTTTAGTTAAGAGGACACTTGATTGTAATTGTTGGCTATATGAGAACATTTTTTCTGGCTACTGGAGCATTTTATTGTGCTGTAATATTGGATATGGAAGTACATTATAAGGATCAGTATGAGCTATAATAATTCAAGCACAAGGCTCTAATGGGGAACATTGTGCTATCTGGATATTGTGCAAATTACCTCTTATCTGATTAACTTTATTGGAGACATTTTAAACTAGTAAACACTGGTCTATAATATATACTGTATTAGAGAAATCATCATGGCACTAGTAAATTCTGTGTAAAAATAATAATATTATGACTAGAGAAATGCTTAATTGCAGTATTCCTTTGTACATATACAACTCAGGTTTCACAGTGTAATCAATTGGTCTTCAGGCTTTTTAGGGGCAGGGCCCACATTTGTAGACCAACATAGTCCTAACAGTCCCTCTTCTGTAGTTCCAAGACAACAGATAAGTATTCATCTCCAGATTTCCCTCTAACTGGACATCGTGGTACTTCCTTCCACTTTGGTCCACCATGGGGGAGATGCCCAAAACGTGGGGACCATTGTCTATGTTCTTCATTATTTTACAGAGTCCACAGAGTTAGTGTCTCACATACTGTATAGCCATTTGTTGCTGCTGCATTGCAATAGGGTTCAGATAATTAAGACTTGTATGCAAGGGCATGTAGAATGATATTAATACTAAAATGTGAAGAGAAGAAAACTAGAAGTACCTATTTGTGTCCTGTAGCACGTTCAAGTCCTAATAAAATATCTGTGAGAGGCATCAGGTAGGGATTTATTGTGCTACTAAAATTATATGTTCATTGCTTCTGGTGAGGACAGCACAAAACAAAAACAACTATAATAAATCTATCATGTTTCACTGTAATCTCTTAAATATTTTGAACATTCTTTATGATGGTTTTCTATCCCTTTTTATAGAGTAAATATCGTTATGCACCATTATATCTAAGGAGTTGGTCAAAACCTTTCAATTACCAAATAGACTATGCAATTATCCCTATTTGAATGTGTCCATCAAAGTTGCAGTTACAGTTTAAATGCATTTATTCTAGTGAATATGATTTATATTACTATGGAAATTGCAAGTGAGCATTTCAGCTCTATATATTTGTTTATCTGTTTGTCTTATCCCACAATCACAGTCATTTTGTAAGCAAAAAAAATCCAGTGAAAAGAACAATTTACTCAACAGCCTAAATGACTGCATAACAGGCACCTTATAATAAAATCAATATTTGAGAATTCCATGGAAAATTGAAATGCCCGGTAGGCATTAAATATTGCTGCTAGTGTCTTTATGGAAAAAATTATTTGTCAAGGAGGGTCCTATTTCATATGTTACACACATGTATCAAGGATGAAGTCCAAAAAGGGCAAACAAAAGATCCACTAGCAGAATTTCAACAGTGTGAATAATCTATGTAAAATAATTTAGTTAATTACCAGATGCAAGTATCACAAGAGATAATAACCACAACATGTTTTACATGCAACCTCTGTCAATAAAAATACATGAAACCAATAAGCCTACTGCAGGTTATTGCACACAAAACAGAGTGAAACAACGTTCCTCAAACACACTAACCCATGTTTAAAATTGTTAAGGTACCAAAAACATACACCAATCAGGAGTAAAAACGGAAACATAGCTGGGAACTTTCATGTTTTGCTTTAAGGTTTGTGACCATAGGGTAAGATCAGGGTCTTGCAGATAAGAGTTTAGTACAGGTATGGGACCTGTATCCAGAAAGCAAAAAATTATACCTCTTAAATTGCTGCTTTTTCTCTAAAATAATAAAACAGTAGAGTGTTCTTGGTGGTAACTTAGGTGCATTAATCCATATTGGTGGTAAAACAATTCTATTGGGTTTATTTTATGTTTAAATATTTTAAGTAGAATTAAGGTATGAAGATCCAAATTACAGAAAAACCTCTTATGTTGAAACCCCCAGTATAATGGATGGCTTACTGCTACTTTATAGGAGATAATGGCTGCCAAACTGGTCATTCATAACTGGCTTATTTTGTTTCCAATGTAGCACCTATTTGGACAATCTTGACCACAATTAGTTAAAGTGTCAAGCTAACGGTATAAGCACGGGTTACACTGTGACTTACACACAGGGTCAGGGCCTTCGCTAAATGGAAGCTCTCCCTTTAAGCTGTAGTGGAACTACAACCCACACAGGCTGCTATACACAAAAACAGATACTTGGGCACCAGGAGTTTCTTTGGTACAAACAAACAAACGGTTTATTGTCAGAGACAATGACCACAGGTTTACTTCCACAGGAGATGAGGTTTTAGCACATGACACATACTTTACAACTCACACAGAAACTGGTAAAGTCGCAAAGAGCTCATAGATAGAAACAGCATACGGAGAGGCACATATAACTCACTCAGAGCTTCAGGTGATAGGTAATTCAGCTGCAGCAGAACTCCATTAGGCATTTGCAGTACATCAATGCAACCATTTCCTCCAGGGAGTTGTCAGGAAGCAGCCTCTACCCTACAGTGACACATTTAACCCTAGGGGACCCTAGACCAATATCCAATATCTGATTGGGTCTCAGATATTGATTGTGTAAGTTATAAAACAATGGGGCTACCACAAAACCATGAGCTTTACTCCGGTGTGAGGCCACAGAGTAGTGCACCTACAGTATATTTCTCGATTTTGAGATACAAATAATGATGGGCACCAGTGTCTCTTAACTTAACCATTAACAGATTTATTGAACAAGATCCGCAAAGGAGAGTAATTAGATATCACAGAAATGCTGGATAGCAGGAAAGGGTGGTAGTTAGAGAAGATATACTCACAGCATATAGTATTGGTAAGCATACATACCCGCAGCTTAATCAATGAGAAAAGAGCAGCTTACTGGAAGGTGACCCATCTTTCGGGACCTGGCTAAAGTGGAACCCAGAAAGGCTTTCCTAGTCCCCTACTTCTCGACTGTAGTGTACCGGGGAACTAAATCCTACTTTTTCTCCTCAGGGGAGCTTTGGGCTGCTTGGCTAAATAGTCGTAATCTATGTATGTGATGGTTCTCATTTACCCAAGTCATAGTAAATCTATAGTAATATGTCAAATGAACTGGAATTGCTTTAATGTTTCTCTTGAAGATGTCCTTTTGCATACCAAAAACAGACAGGAACAACGCCAATAAAACAGTACATAGAGAACAGGGTGTAAATATATAACAGAATGTGTAATACAAAAAAAAAGGATGCAATGCAATTGTGCATGAAAGCTTTCTGCATGGTAAAGCAGTACAATGCCCAGTCTTTACATATATATGTTATCTACATATAGGGATACCATTGACCTTGCACTCTTCGGTTGCCTTAGGTGCTGTGAAATAAAGTGGTTTGCCTATGCTTTATAGGACATCAATAAGAGCAGTTTTAGCTACCGCAAGAATGCTTTCCATAAAGGCTGTCCAACTGCTAAACAAGATATGTTCTTGCTATTAATAACTGTAATATATACTAGACTTGGTAGTTGCACTGAGATTTTGCATTCAGGCTTGCGCTCTAAGGTTAATGAAGATATGTGAAATGAAGCAAAGTGTACTTTCTATCTCTGGGTACTTGTCAGAGATGAGATCCGAGGGCATTTTCATTTTTTCCCAAGATACAGATGGGAATATCTTGTTCTACATGAAAGTATGCAGGGATACGTTGCCTATTATGGTATGGCTTTCTCTTCCCCTAGAGAAACAGATTTTGTTTAGGCATTACAGAGTTCTGCTGCTTTATTCTCCATCTCTGGCTGATAACATTAACAAATCTACAACTAATAACCTAAATGTTTCAGTAGCTTCGTGGAGCCTGCACGATACCTAGTAGCTTGCTCTTACTCGTTTACATTTATTTATTTTTTTAATTTTCAGCGACAGACATACTTAATGCTTATACATGTATCCTGGTAACTTCTTGTTTTATTCCCTGCTCTATCTCGTATGGTGGCTTATCCTGTGCAGCCTGTTTTTAGAACTGTTAAAAGTATTTTATTTTTAATACCCTTGATATGTATAGTAAGACTTCACTACTTGTACCAATATTATGTAAAAGCTGTTGATCTCTCCATCTTACTTTATATTGTTGTTTATCCTGTAACCTTTCCATGCATGCAATTATTCATTGTTATTGTGTGGGTGTTGCAATTGATTTCACCCTTGACTCACATTCCTGCACCTTTTGATACTTTAGCTATGTCAGAAATCCACCAGTGGACACACAACCCAGTGTATTTCAATAGTTTCCAAACAAACACAGAAAAATATGAATCTGTACACAGGAAGCTCGCACATGGAGGCATCCATTTGTAATTAATCTAAAAAAAAAAAATACACACAGATGCAAAACGTGTTATTTATGTTTATCGAAATGCATTTAATATGATGTAAACACAGACGCAGCAAAAAAATGATTACACAAAATAAGCACTATGGATTGCCTGCAAAAATCATTAATTTTAGAGAAACCGTCAAAATATGTGTTTTTATCAATAAAACTGCCTTTGCACAGATAGCAATTTAGAAAGCCCCCAGTAGTACATATATCATCCATTCAGTAGCAATTAATCATATTCTATGTACCCTAGCAAACCTGTATGCTTCTAATGATCCCCTGGAGGCTTTTCTAATGGGCTTTCCTGACAAGCTTAAGAACACAGCGAGGGCTAAATCATACTCGAAGGAGATTACAGTCTCGTTATGGATAGTGACAACAACAGATCAAAAATATTAGATTCCGCGTGAAAAATCTCTCTGCAGACTAAAAATAGATTAGAGTCACAGCTACTTGTTGATGTCTTGCAATTCATAAGCAGCACCAGCCACATAAAGATTTCAGATTCTTCTGTTTGACAGTAACAAATTTAGTGTGAATTTAGTAACTAATTTAGTGTGAGTGTGAGTAACAACTATTTATACTGTTAGCTGGTCGCAATGTACAATTTACACTTCCTGAATACACCAACAGTGTTGTTGTACACTATTTAGATGCATTATCCTGTAGAATTCAAGGGTCATCCAAAAGTACAAGAATGCTAAGGGTCACATAATTGCACTAATACTATTAAAGTACAGTTCCATCTATCCAGAATGCTTGGAACTTGGGGTTCTCTGTATAAGGGAATTTGGAGCACCATACCTTAAATGGGTAGTTCACCTTTAGGTTAACTTCTGTTATAGAATGGCTAATTCTAAGCAACTTTTAGGGGCCGATTCACTAACTTCGAGTGAAGGATTCGAAGGTAAAAAACTTCGAATTTCGAAGTTTTTTTTGGGCTACTTCGACCTTCGACTACGACTACGACTTCGAATCAAAGTATTCAAAGTAAAAATCGTTCGACTATTCGACCATTCGATAGTCAAAGTACTGTCTCTTTAAAAAACACTTCGACCCCCTAGTTCGCCATCTAAAAGCTACCGAAGTCAATGTTAGCCTATGGGGAAGGCCCCCATAGGCTTGGCTAACTTTTTTTGATCGAAGGATATTCCTTCGAT
This sequence comes from Xenopus laevis, assembly GCF_017654675.1. Lineage (NCBI taxonomy): Eukaryota > Metazoa > Chordata > Amphibia > Anura > Pipidae > Xenopus > Xenopus laevis. Next base: position 39,685,685 of record NC_054380.1, read on the forward strand.
CGTTGGATTAAAATCCTTCGAATCGTTCGATTCGAAGGATTTTATCGTTCGATCGAAGGAATTATCCTTCGATCGTTCGATCGAACTATCTGCGCTAAATCCTTCGACTTCGATATTCGAAGTAGAAGGATTTTAATTCCTAGTCGAATATCGAGGGTTAATTAACCCTCGATATTCGACCCTTAGTGAATCGGCCCCATAAACTGGCCTTTATTTTTCTTTTTTATAGTTTTTTTTAGTTAGCCTATGGGGACCTTCCCCATAGGCTAACATTGACTTCGGTTAGATGGCGAACTAGGGGGTCGAAGTTTTTTTTAAAGAGACAGTACTTCGACTATCGAATAGTCGAACGATTTTTACTTCGAATAGTTCGATTCGAAGTCGTAGTCGAAGGTCGAAGTAGCCCATTCGATGGTCGAAGTAGCCCAAAAAAAACTTCGAAATTCAAAGTTTTTTACCTTCGAATCCTTCACTCGAAGTTAGTGAATCGGCCCCTTATTGTTATTGCTACTTTTGCTCCTATTCGGGCCCTCTCCTCTTCATAGTCTAGTCTCAAATCAATGTATGGTTGCTATGGCAATTTGAACCCTAGTAACTAGATTGCTGAAACTGTAATGTGGAGAGCTGCAGAATAAAAAGCTAAATAACTCAAAAACCACTATGAAACCAACTACAAATTCTCTCAGAATGTCACTGTCTACACCAGTGATCCCCAACTAGTGGCTCATGAGAAACATGTTGCTCTCCAACCCCTTGGATGTTGCTCCCAGTTGCCTCAAAGCAGGTGCTTGTTTTTGAATTCCAGTCTTGGAGACAAGTTTTGGTTGTATACAAACCAGTTGCACTGCCAAACAGAGCCTCAATGTAGGTTGACAATCCACGTAGGGCCTAACAAATGACCAATCACAGCACTTATTTGGCACCCCAAGAACATTTTTTATGGTTGTGTTGATACCCAACTCCTTGTACTTTTGAATGTTGCTCAAAAATCAAAATTAAATTTTTCAAAGTCGGGAGAATAGGATCGACCCGAAACTCTAATCAAATTTGAATCGAATTCGATTAGATTCGAATTTTAAAAACTCGATTTGAGTTATCTCTCCAAAAAAAACTTGAATGTCAGGAAGGCTGCAAACAACTCCCAATTGATCACAGGACGTCTTCCATAGGCTTAAGGTGGCGTAAAGTCAAATTTGAGTTCTTAAAGGGCCAGTGTATTATAAATCTCAAAAACTGAATTAAAAATTTTAAAGAAACTCAAATCGAATTTTAACAACAAATGTCACAGTTTTGCCAATAAATAAACTTAAAAAATCAAATTTGAAACGAAAAAATTCAATTCAGAAATTTTAATTTTCACTTCAACAATTGATAAATCTGCCCCTAAGTAAACCTAATTGAATTGCCCCAATACAGATTCATACAGCTTAGCTACAATACAATAGTACAATAATGTTTTATTATTACAGAGAATATCATTTTTAAAAATTTAAATTCGGTGCTAAAAAACTCACTAGAAATCACTTTTTCCGGAATTTCTTAATAATGAGTTTTCATAAAAAGGGATCTGTACTTGATATATTCACAACGTATGGGAACAACCTATAAATGTACCAAGGTCCAATGCTAACCATGTCCATTACTAGAAGAAGCATGCACCCTTACAATATATAGTCATACAGTTGAGCAAGCCAGTTCTAGGAAATTGAAAATTGTAACTCCAAATTGGGCCGACGTATCAGCAAATAGGAATAGGCTGCATAGTCTCTACTTCTGTATACAGTATATACAGTGTATATACAGTCATATGAAAAAGTTTGGTAACCCCTCTCAGCCTGCATAATAATTTACTCCACTTTTAACAAAAAAGATAACAGTGGTATGTCTTTCATTTCCCAGGAACATCTGAGTACTGGGGTGTTTTCTGAACATATATATGAAAAGGAAGTTGCTACCTTGAAAGCTAAGCCAATGATAAACAAAAATCCAAAGGGGTTCCCAAACTTTTTCATATGACATTTTAACAGTTTTTGCTTGCTGTGAACAAATAAAAGGATATTTTATCTCTCTCTCTCTCTCTCTCTCTCACCTTTCTGTTTTAAAAAAATGTAGTCATTTATCCAGATCTTGGAAGCAGTTCCAAAAAGAGGAAGAATTTTCACACTTTCAATTCGTGTGTGAGGCATTTTAGATTTGTTAGCGTGAAGCTTAAGTGCCTAGGGGTTCAGGGAGCATTTCTCACTAAACATTTTTTCTATAAAAATGAAGGATGAAATAACATCTCTATTTTATTTTCACTTAATTTAAATGAATCTCAAATAGTATAGAACTGAATTGACTGAATTTTCAATTCATAAAAGACAATGTGAATAACGTTAAAAGTACCATTTGTCACTATGATTCTGTTGTTCTTGTACTAACCAACAATAACATACAGTACACAGCAGTCACATTGGTTTTGTTTTTACCAAAAACTGTGTATGTCTTATAAGGACAGAGCTCTACCATTATAGGTATGGCATCTATTATCCAGAATGCTTAGGACCTTGAAATTTTATTCCATAATTTGGATCACTGTACCTAAAGTCTACTTATCAAAAATGTAAACATTAATAAAAATATTATGATTGTTTTGCCACCAATATAATAACACCAACTACAAGCTACTCTTTTATTTCTACAGAGAATAACATTTTTTTAAATTATTTGTTAAAAATAGGCAAATCCCATACCTATATAATCAAGTTTTTAGATAGATCACCAGAAATAATGACTTTTTCCAGTTACTTTATATTTTCCATGTGTGAACATTTTTCTAATATTGAAGTGTAAAGTGTCATTTTTCACCTTCTAAAGCAGCTCTCGGAGGGGGGTCCCTGTAAACTGTTCTAAATTGATACATTTAGGGGCAGATTTATCAAGGATCGAATTTGGCCATTTGCGGTCGAAGTAAAATCGTTCGATCTAACGATTAAATCCTTCGAATCGAATGATTCGAAGGATTTCAGCGAACGATCGAACGATTTTACTTTGACTTCCAAAAACTTAGAAAAATGCTCTAGAAGGTCCCCATAGGCTAACATAGCACTTCGGCAGGTTTAATTTGGCGAAGTATTGAAGTCGAAGTTTTTTTAAAGAGACAGTACTTCGATTATCGAATGGTCAAATTTTCGAACTATTTTACAACGAATCGAATTAGAATTCAAAGTCGTAGTAGCCTATTCGATGGTCGAAGTATCCAAAAAATTACTTTGAATTTCAAATTTTTTTACTTCGAAAATTCCCTCAAATTCACTTCGACCCTTGATAAATCTGCCCCTTAGTTGATACATCTCTTATATATATGTATATGTAGCAGACTTAGGGGCACATTTACTTAGGGTCGAATATCGAGGGTTAATTAACCCTCAATATTCAACTGTCGAAGTTAAATCCTTCGACTTCGAATATCGAAGTCAAAGGATTTAGCGCCATTCGTTTGATCGAATGATCATAGGAATAATCTTTCGATTCGAAAGGATTTTAATCCATCGATCGATCGATTTTCCGTCTATCACAAATTGGCTAGAAAGCCTATGGGGACCTTCCCCATAGGATAACATTGAGGTTCGGTAGGTTTTAGGTGGCGAAGTAGGTGGCGAAGTTTTTTTTTAATTTTTTTAAATAGACAGTACTTCGACTATCGAATGGTCGAATAGTCGAACGATTTTTAGTTCTAAACGTTCGATTCAAAGTCGAAGCGTTGTCGAAGGTCGAAGTGGTCAATTCGATGGTCAAAATAGCCAAAAAAATACGTTGAAATTCTAGGTATTTTTTATTATATTCCTTCACTCAAGCTAAGTAAATGTGCCCCTTAAAGTATGAAGATCGAAATGATAGAAAGACCTCTTATAAAAAACTTTTTAGAAAAAAAAAGCGGCACAAGTGGGAATCCTGGTATCTTCCACTCCTATGTAAACAAAAAATTTTTGATTCCATTTGTATTGCAAAAAAGTGACAATTTATTCAAAAGAGCTTACCAAGACACCCTATAAACACCACACAACATTTAGGGGGAGTTGTGTAACCCAATCCCTTCCTCAAGTTTGATTGACAAGTGAGATCCCCGGTTTACATAAATGTGGTAGGGCTGCCCCCTAGTGCTGTAGTCCATATATTGTCCATGGTTTCACATATACAGTACATATGCCCATTCATGGGAGTTCTCCTTAATTCAAATGCAACAAAAGTGAACCCCACAACAAGCAAGAAAACAGAATAAAGGTTTTACAGTACCTTGAGATTTTTTTCTATCTTTCTAGATACAACAATTTGGTATTTCTATCTTTCTACAAGAAAGTATTGTGTTAGTGATAACATCTTACGTTTATAAGATGAATCTAAAATTTGCCTCCTCGTTTAACCCCTTTGAACTTCTCATACAGCAGGCAGGCACAAACAGTATCCGAAGAAGCCAAAGTGGTGCAGATAAAAATGTTATTTACTTAAGGAGAATACATTACAAAAAGCCTTACACATTTTGTGCCTGAAAAGAGGAGGCATGTGCCTATGAATGCCCCCTCTTCTCAGGCTCAAAATATGTAAGGCTTTTTGTAATTGTTATTTTGATGTGAATGGTAACTAAGCATCACACCAACATCACAGAAATAACAAGTACAATCTTTTGAACAAAAAGCAACTTAACTAAATCACCTGGACTGGAATTTATTGTTTCTTAGAGTACAGACTCAGTCCCTGAAAGTAATAGCAGTCCAGGTTAATGACTTAAAATTTCTTTAGTGGACAATGAAGCTTTTCCACTGTGTGACTGCTGTGAGCCATATCATCTCGCACACTTTTTGATATTGCCAGTAGATCCCTCTACTGTGTCCCTGTCTGGCAGCTTGATCACTGCAGGGGTGTGCGAACCCAATGGACCCAGGAAAAGGGACATAGCTGCCTGTGAATCAAAGGACCACTTTAATGTCCAAATACAGGGGAACTGAGTAAAACATACCTAAACTAGACTAGATGACCTCATGGGTCAGGGAATCCTCTTTGTTTAAAAGTTCTGGAAGCATATATCTGTCTCCCAGGGTTGATCAGGAAAGCAGATTGCTCTGGAAATCTACATAAGAAAGAGAAAGAGAACATATGACACCAATGGCCTGAGGCCAGTTATAGTACCTTAGAGAAATGTCCAAGGTGAGAGTCTTCACAACTAGTACCACATTGGACAGCTAGCATGATGGCAGCTTCTTTAGAGCTCACCTTAATTGGCGAGGCGCAGGAATGGAACAGCTACCTCAGCAGCTCCTCCAGGCTCCACCAAGGAGAAAGGAGTCAGTACTCTGATGGAATTTTGTCCGGAACAAAGTGACGAGGGAAAATGATTAAATAGGTACTTGATCCGGAATAAACTGGTGCCCCTTTTACTAAGCACCCTGTAAACTCATGTACTGGTTTATTATAATAATGAGATTGTAAGCAACTGAAGGACTGGTGTAAAGCTGGCACTGTTATCAAAGTGTTCCTAAGTTCAACAGCAACACTCATGTGGACCCCCAGGTTATTCTTTATTAATTGTTTATCCAGAATCTCACTGTATGATGATGTGAGCTTAAGGGCTCATTTAGCCTTACTCCTCATATCAAAGTTATATATTCCCAGGTGACCACTCTATTTCAAGCATTTTACCAAAGTAAGACCTACAAATGGGGCTGTGAACTGGAGACCTGGTGAGTCCATTTATTTTGAATTTGGCACCAAAGTGCATTGTGACAGCAAAGCACTGACATAACAATACATAATGCTTCAAGAACTTACTTATTTACATCATCTAATTTTCCCACCAATGGAAAACTAGGGTTAAGTGTGGGTAGTAATCAGACCAATGACCTATTTACTTACTGTACAGGTATGGGATCCGTCTGGATCCCATTATCCAGAAAGCTCAGGAATGGCACAGGAAGGGAGTATCCCATAGACTCCATTTTAATCAAATATTTATGATTTTTATAATTGATTTTCTTTTTCTCTGTAATGATAAAAAAGTACCTTGTACTTGAACCCAACTAGGATTTAATTAACCCTTACTGGAGGGAAAAACAAATCCTACTGGGTTAATTTAATGTTCAAATTCAAATAGACTAAATGTATGGAGATTCAAATTATAAAAAAAAATGCCTTATCCAGAAAACCTCAGGTCCCAAGCATTTTAGATATCAGGTCCCATACCTGTATAATTAAACCTGCATTATAAGCAAGCTTGGGTGGCTAGCAATATCCTTGGTTTATAAGCCATTGAAATGTACTGTACATAGATTGACCAATTACATTTCTACAAGAACATGATTTTTAGACATCTTTCAGAATAGAAAGACATAAAAAGAAAAAAAATACAAGGTGTCTGGCTGAAGACTTCTTCAGTTAGACACCTTGTATTTTTTTTCTTTTTATATGCCTTTTCTGCTTTTACCCTATTCAGTGATGCCATAAATGTTCAGAAATGAAAACTAAATTAAAAAAAACAGAATATAGCCTTTTTAAGAAATTTTCAGTAGAACTGACTTCACTTTAAATTTACCAGCTCATAAAAAAAGCCTCAGTCAGTATCTATGTTATTCTGTAGAGCACTGCTTTCTAGCAGAGCACATTTTTCAAGTGTTGTGTCTCTTTTATATTTTGCAGTTATGGGATGTTGACCTGTCAGACCATGAAATTTTGGCAACAATGGTGCCTATTTATTTAAGAGCCACCCTATCATTTGCTCAAAGAACAAATCCTTTGGCTTGCCATTTATCACAATGCCATATGTGAGCTTTTTCAAAGGGGCACTGTGTCCTTAGGCTCATGGTACATTCTCCTTGTGCCATGTGCCTTAAGGATTCATGCAGAATCACTTCACTTAGTGAATAACAAAGCTGGCATAATTATATGGTATCTCTCTGTACAGACATGTAGATTTATTTGTTACGTTTCTTTTTGTGCCCTGTTTGATTATGTTAATAAATTATTTAAATGTACATGCATGACTTCGGCAGTAGGTAAACCCAGAACAACATCAGGATTTTTCTTTTGGCTCAAGGTCAAAAATGTATAACAGAAATATATTATTTGATATGTATTCCAATAACATTTTCTTGATTTTCCCTTTTAAATGTTTTCTGTCCTTTTTCTTTCCCATTGGTGTCTTTTATTTTGCTTTTTTTCTGCTATGTTTTTCTCTCTCAACAATTCTAATTTTAATTCTCTTTTTTATAGAATTTATTTTGTCCTAATTCCACATACTTTTGTCTTAACAGAGCATCTAAGGACACACTCTCACCAACTGATGCTCAAAGTTATGAACTACCATTTGCCTGGTGGACATAGATAAGACAGGGTAGAGTCTGCAAATATGCCACTATTGAAACTCCAGTTTCCTCTTCAGGTCTATTTCATTGAACCTAGCCCACTTTGTCTACTTCATTGGTTGACTATGACCAACAAACATCAAGTAGACAGAGTGGGCCAATGGCTTTTACAAAAAATAGAGAGTTTTTCTGCTAAGCCCTTTGACTTCCACTGAGTTACTTCAAAACCATTGTTCATTTTAGCAGTTATTTTTAACACCTCATAGTACAGAATGTTGTTTGAGCAATCTATTGCCTCTGTCCCTCCAAAACAAAGTATAGCTTCTGATATTAACTGCCCGGTCATGCAACTCATTTAGCCATGTTTCAGCCACATCAATCACATCAGATTTTCCCTCCAGCACCTGCTCTCCTATTTTACCCGTCAGACTCCTTGCATTTGCGAACATAAATTTTATACTGGTACCATAATGAACATATCACATGTGGTCCTCCCTGTCCTTAAAGGAGAATTCAAACCACTACTAATAAAAACCCCTACCCTACATAGCCCCCCCTCCTGCTCCCCCCGCACAGGTGATAACACCTGTAAATGCCCCATATCCTTTAACATCATAGTTGATGTTGTTCTCCTCCCCTTCATGCTGCAGTGCCAATAGCAATGATTGCTACGGGTTGCTTTAGCAATGCGATCTTGCCTGACAGTACTACGATTATCGAATGGTCGAATAGTCGAATGATTTTTAGTTCGAATCCTTTGATTCGAAGTCGTAGTCAAAGGTCGAAGTAGCCCATTCGATGGTCGAAGTAGCCCAAAAAACACTTCGAAATTCGAAGTTTTTTTACTTCGAATCCTTCACTCGCAGTTAGTGAATCGGCCCCTTACAGTCTCCCACGTGCAATTCCTCAAAAAATGTCTTTTAGGTTTTAAACGCATTAAGGTTTTTAACGCTGCTAAACACTTAATTCACATGCAACACTTAGATCACATGCAACACTCGCTGTACAGTCACAGACTTATTGAGGTATACTTTGATATGTTAGTCGTTTCAAACAGGGGGTCACCTGGGAATATAACTTTGATTTGGGGAGTAAGGCTGAATGAACCCTAAAAAATAAATAATTAACAAAGAATAAACTGGGGGTCGAGATGGGTAGAAAAGATCCAATTTTAAAAATCTCAAACAAAAATAGCTGCTAAAAATGAAATCAAAGACACAAACATTCTCTGAACCCTCTTAAATTGAACTCTTAGGGGCACATTTACATTTACTTTATTTAATTAACCCTCGATATTCGAACATCGAAGTTCAATCCTTCAACTTTGAATATCGAAGTCGAAGGATTTACCGCATTTACTTCGATCGAACGATCAAAGGAAAAATTCTTTGAATCGAACGATTCGAAGGATTTTAATCCATCGATCGAACCATTTTCCTTCGATCGGAAATTGCTTAGAAAGCTTATGGGGAAGGTCCCCATAGGCTAACATTGGTGCTCGGTATGTTTTAAGTGGCGAAGTAGGTAGACAAAGTTTTTTTTAAAGAGACAGTACTTCGACTATCGAATGGTCGAATAGTCAAACAATTTTTACTTCGAATAGTTCGATTCGAAGTTGTAGTCGAAGGTCGTAGTAGCCTATTCGAAGTTTTTTTATTTCGATTCCTTCACTCAAGCTAAGTAAATGTGCCCCTTAGTCTTCCTTTCCGGAATGTTTTATCAGAACCACTGAAAAGTCTCCATAGTTTAAAAGAATTAGGAGATGACAAGGTGAACAGCCTACGATTAAGGGTTTTACAACCAGAAATGAGTCAGGCCTAGTCCTAGTATCCCACTTGGACACCATGTTTTCAATTGTTTAATGAACTTTGGCTTTTAACTACAGACAAGGAGTGTGGACTTTTCCCCCTTTTTTCTCTTGGATGCAAGGTGTATACAGAATGGGAGTGCTCACCAATATAAATACTGGGTTTAGGTGTCAAGCCCCAAACCTACATGCAAGGGGACACAACATCAATAACTACAGAGTTCTGGCTGAGCCCCGTGGCATCTCCAGACTCACTTTTCTCCTTAAGTCTCACCACCTCACCGTCTCAATATAATTACTAAATACACACCAGGGTATGCCACACTGGTTGCAGTTGGCACAGGGATGGTTTGAGGCACACTGGGTAAAACACTTGTCAAGCTGGGAAATATTTGCTGATATTTTTACAAAGGAAGTACCATTCAGAAATGAGTCCCCGTGGCTTTACACCTTTTTAAAATTTATCATTTACATCTGTAAATTGTATATTAAAGTTTAACTGCCATTATTAATGAGAATAAAAAAAGGCCTGTTAAATAGACTTCAGAAATGAATTCTTTGCCACACACATAGCAATGGTATAAATTTATTTTTGAATGCTTTGCCACAGCTTTCTTGATATTTTATGAGTTCCTTAATCCTGCAGCTCAGTGCTGGCAGACCTTGCATACCTTCGTTCTGAAAAGCCACTTGTTAGTACACTGTAGGATGTTAGATAGATATAGATGTAGGCAGATTATATACACACACATTCATAAATCTACGTGAAACATATCTGGGAAAGAATGTGAAAAATGAAGTCTGGATGCAGCTGTGACTGTATTAATGAAAATAAATATACAGAGAACGAAAAAAACTTTTCATTCTATAACAGGAGAAGTAGATCTAGCAAAGGAGTGAAAAATTAAAGAAGTTCAAGAAATAGTGGACACAAAAGAATAGTATAACATATTACATACAGTGTACTTGGAAGTCTATTGTGGCTTTAGTGTAAGCTCTTGGGGCATCAGACTCCACTGCAGGTTCTTATTTAAATGTATATTTGATTCCTGTCTAGTCTTGCTAGGGTTCCAAATGTTTTCTGCTGTCTCTTGGGGGATTGAAGTGCTTCAACAACATTCTCAATAGATTAGTCTAGTAGAAAAGTTTAATAATGGTAGGCTTTTTGTTGTACTGACAAAGGGCTGTAGGATGGTGCTGGTGCCTTATTTTATGGATGAACATGTCATATACTTATATGTGTTAAATTTGTTTGTTTATAGGGGTTTCTATAAAATATGCTCAAACCAGTATACTCCACCGGCACAATCATGTATAGAAGCTTTACACTCTACCTACACTTTAGAGAATGCAGTTTATCACATCATAATTATAATGTGCACTGTGGAATCATGTTAGACAACACTAAGCAATAGTATCTCACAAGGGAAAAGAATGCTTATGTCTGTACAGTATATCAGGCCTCCAGGTTCTGTGCCAGCTAAATAAGGCCAATAGGTACAGTCATTAAAATGTACAGCCCACAATTCTATAGAAAATGGCTGGATTTATAAACAGGAGAACTGACTAGCACAAACATACCTCAACTGCTATGGACCCCACCACAGCAGAGACAGAAAACTATCACTATGCTGCCTGCAACTAAAACTATATTTGATGGCTGGTACAAATTTCAAGTTAAATACCTTACTAACAAATTTCCTTCCCCCAGAATGCCGTCATAATGCTCCAGAGTCTCCATTATTTCCTCCAGGACCTGCCAATACAACAATGGATAATTAAAAGTATACAAATTATCATGGAATTTGCACATACCTACATACATTTTCAGAAACAGAGACACAAGGGATACTCACTTTCTCATGAAACACCTGCCAAACCATAAAACCCGTCCACAACAATCCAACATAGGACATTTATGTAACTCCGGTTGGACCATGAGAGGAAAACTCTCACAATGCTATAAATTTCTTATTACGGACCCTAATATATCTCTATATGATCAAATTGGACAGAGAACTACAGTAAGCGTTTAGGCCAGAGCAATGGCAAGAAGCAGCACAAGTAGTGTCTGGAGCAATAAGATGTACAAATCATATAGAATGATATATAGATGGCATCTCATGCCAAATAGCGCTACCCAGAGTATGTACCTATTAAGTCTACCATGACCATGATAGCAAAATATTGGAAACCTGGAGGCCCTTATCATTAATGACAAATACTTACATGGATGGATAATAGAGTAGAAAAGGAATTAATGGCAGGTCGCAATGAAAACAGGAACCCCTCAGATGACTACATATGGACACCTTGGTTGGTGTATAGCAGTGGTCCCCAGCCTTTTTAACCCGTGAGCCACATTCAAATATAAAAAGAGTTGGGGGAGCAACACAAACATGAAAAAGTCCCTTGCGGTGACAAATAAGGGCTGTGATTGGCCATTTGGTAGCCCACATGTGGACAGGCAGCCTACAGGAGCCTCTACTTGGCACTATACAAAGTTATTAAGCAATTAAAACTTGCTTCCAAGCCTGGAATTCAAAAATAAGCACCTGCTTTAATGCTACTGAGAGCAACATCCAAAGGGTTTGAGAGCAACATGTTGCTCGCGAGCTACTGGTTGGGGATCACTGGTGTATAGAAACAAAATGAATATCAGCCTAGATACAAATAACACTATAAAACTGAAATGGTTCTCTTTCCTCCAACTAACACCAGTAACATCCAGGAAGTATCCATCATAGTTAACAATTCCACTATCACCCCCTCTCCCCAGGCCCGGTGCCTTGGATTTATTCTAGATTCTGCCCTGTCATTCACTCCTCATATCCAGTCACTTATTAAATCATGTCACTTCCACCTAAGGAACATATTCAAAATACGATCATTTATCACCCAAGACGCTGCCAAAATAATTATTCACTCTCTCATCATATCGCGTCTAGACTACTGTAACTCTCTTTTAATTGGCCTTCCCCACCAGAGACTGTCACCTCTCCAGTCCATAATGAACACTGCTGCGAGGCTCATACACCTCAGCAACCGCTCCTCCTCTGCCACGCCATTCTGTCAATCCCTGCACTGGCTTCTGCTACCTTTCAGAATCAAATTCAAATTAATGACACTGACTTTCAAAGCACTTCATAACTCTGCCCCACCCTACATCTCTGAACTCATCTCTATATACTCACCCAATCGCTTACTACGCTCCTCTACTGACCTGCTACTCAACTCTTCTCTCATTACCTCCTCACATGCTCACATTCAAGACTTTGCAAGGGCTGCACCCCTCCTCTGGAACTCTCTCCCACGGTCTGTCCGACTTTCTACCAACCTTTCTGCTTTCAAGAAATCTCTGAATACGCACTTCTTTTGAGAAGCCTACCCTCACTCTGCTTAACTACCAAACGCAACACCAGATACAATACCACATTTCTCACCCACTTAATTCGATCTTGCCCACTCCCACACCTTGTGTATTACTCCCTTCCCTTTAGACTGTATGCCTATGCATAGGGCCTTCCTCACCTTTCTGTACCTGTATTGATTGTGATGTTTGTTACTCCATATATTCTATGTATGTAATTCATGTGATGTAGTTGTATAATCACATTTACTTTACAGTGCTACGCAATATGTTGGCGCTATATAAATACATGTTAATAATAATAATAATAATAATCAAATTCCTACCTAGGGCACATCAAAATAACATGGCAGGCAATAATACTATTGCAAAACGCAACTTTGAACCATTGTTAGATTGTCAACTCTGTTTCCTTTCCTCTTCTTTTGTTTATTTGTTTTCTTTTTTTTTCTTTTCTTTTAGAACACTGATAAAATAAGTAAAGAATTTCCTGCCATCAAGATCGATTTGGAGTGATTATACCCCCTCTGTGTTTGGAATAATTGTTCAGTTAGATCCATTTACATATAGAACACAGGCAGAAGAAAGGAAGCAGGGTATAGGAAAGGAAAAAAACTATATTAAGCTTAGTCATTTCCAGATCTGTGCTTCTTTAGGTATGTTATTTGCAACGACCTAGAAAAATCAGTGGCTTTCACCTCCGGTTGATGTCACAGAACATCATTAGGAAGGACGCAGTGTAAAGGGAAAAAGGTGCAATAAGTTACTAACATAGATTGGTTCTATTCTAGACTCTCATCCATACAGCAGAAAGTGAAGATAATAATTGAAATCATGTCCTTTTTTCACAAGGTATAATATTGTCAGTCTTAGACCTTCACACTCCATCTACCAAAATTAACTAGTGCTTTGCAAGAGGCTTTTTGTCAAGAGCAGTAACCTGCATTGTAGCATGGAAATCTATCTTCAGCGCACAGGGTTAAAAAGGAAAACAAAAAAGGAACAGTACAAACTGGCACGATAATTCACTTTTTATTTTCTAAATGGTGAATGTACCATTTATAATATATTCCAGATAGACATTTTATGTTTTTATTTTGTTTAAATAAAACTGCTGCCACAGGACATTTGAAGCCAGCTTTTGCAATAGGCTTGCAGAAATTCTACAGGGGGGAAAGATACAAGCAGGCAGCAATTAAACCCAAAGGACTGATCTGTTTTTAATGCTTATGTTGCACATACTGATCCAAAGTGTAAGTGATAACAAATTAATCCACTAAAGTAGAAGACCACAGTGTTTTGTTGTACTCCCTATGGAGAGTTGAAGCAGAAATCTTTCAAATGCACTTTTTTTAGATACTGTGCAGATTTTTGGCTGGGGAAAAGGTGCCAGAACATCACCGAGCCAAACTCTTCCAGGGCAGCCGCCGAGTGCTAAAATCCCAGTCTGCAGATGCCACCCAGTATGATTATTCTATGATTATTCAGTGTGTTTGAATTTCAGCTCTGCTCCTTCAACTTTTTCATAATGATATCCCTGGTGCTCAGTGCTGGTACTCAGTTTAACAAGCTCTCAGAGGTACACATCCTAAATTTGGCAGTGACTTTTACATTCCAAGTAACAAAAGTGCATATCTAGTGTCAGACAGTAAAAAAAAGTACACGGATATGATATCCATATGCACTTACCCGCCATATAAATATATATTTTTGTAAAAAAAATTCTAGATAAAGTTTTAACTTTACTTTTTTTTGTTATATGGTTCCCACACTGTTGTAACTTTAAACAGAATTAAAATAGCGCAATGTAAGAAGTGGAGTTTGTCAAATGTGTAGCAGCTATCAACAGACCATTAAATGCTAACCAGCGATGGGCGAAAAATGCTAACCATTGCTAAATGCAAGAAACGGTGAAAAATTCACGAAAAATAGTGAAAATCGAAATTGATGCCTGCGTCCGAATAGTCACTCGCATCAATTTTGATGCTGGCGTTAAATTCAATGGGTGTCCAAATAGAGATGATGCAAGCTACTTTTTGGACGTGCATCCAAGATTTTTTGACGCAGGCGAAATTTTGCTGCAAATTTTCACAGGAGATTCGCGACGAAAATACGGAAAATACGTTGCGAATTCATGACAGCTGAATTTATTCACTCATCACTAATGCTAACTGATAATGCACAGTGCTGTATTTAGGTCCCTCCCTGCATCTGCCCCCAGTGATGACGCCCCCATGAATAACAGGCTGACCCCCTCAAATCCCCCAACTCCACTGCCGGATTTATACAGGTGATCGCTGGTGGCGGCTGGGGAGGTTTTATTATTTTATTTAAAAAATGTTTACATATATTATAAAAACTCACATAATTAATACTGGAAATGAGATATGTCCCTACAGGTTGGGCTAAAATATGGGACAATGCAAATAAAACATTACCATGTACACAACAAAACAAAATAATACACATAGTAAGGTTATGATGAACTGGTACCTAACACCTGGTAGGTCGGCAAAAATGTACTTTAATCTCTTTCAACAAACTGAAGGGACTGATCAACTAGAGGTTCTTTGAGCCCTGATTCAATTAGACAGAAGAACTGGAACAAATGCTTTAATTACATTACTCTCCAAAAATGTGTTACTATAAGAATCCCGTACAGTAGCCACATAGAACAGAATTGCACTATAGTAAAAGCTTTAGGGTCACACACTGAATATGGAAGAGTCAATTAATAATTACAACATATGGTAAAATTACACATAATTAAAAAAAAGCTTTTGATTGGCTAACTGGGCAACATGCATAACTTACTTAAAGGAACACTAACAACAAAAATGAAGTGTTTTAAAGTAATAAAAATATAATGCAGTGTTGCCCTGCACTGGTAAAACTGCTGTGTTTGCTTCTGAAATACTACTATTGTTTATATAAATAAGCTGCTGTGTAGCAATGGGGGCAGCTACTCAAAGGAGAAAAGGCTTAGTAGGTTACACAGCAAATAGTTATCTGTTATCCACTATTTAACTTGTGTTATATAGTCTTTTTTCAATTTCCATCATTGCTACACAGCAGCTTGTTTATATGAACTACAGTAGTGTTTCTGAAGCAAACACGTCAGTTTTACCAGTGCAGGGCAACAGTACATGATATTTTCATTACTTTAAAACACTTTCATTTTTTGGTGTTACAGTTACATTAAAGGGATACTGTCATGGGAAACATTTTTTCTTTTCAAAATTAATCAGTTAATAGTGCTGCTCCAGCAGCATTCTGCACTGAAATCCATTTCTCAAAACAGCAAACAGATTTTTTTATATTCAATTTTGAAATCTGACATATTGTCAATTTCCCAGCTGCCCCAAGTCATGTGCTCTGATAAACTTCAATCACTCTTAACTGCTGTACTGCAAGTTGGAGTGATATCACCCCCTCCCTTTTTCACCCCAGCAGCCAAACAAAAGAACAATGGGAAGGTAACCAGATAGCAGCTCCCTAACACAAGATAACAACTGGCTGGTAGATATAAGAACAACACTCAATAGTAAAAACCCATGTCCCACTGAGACACATTCAGTTACATTGAGAAGGAAAAACAGTAGCCTGCCAAAAAGCATTTCTCTCCTAAAGTGCAGGCGCAAGTCACATGACCAGGGGCAGCTGGGAAATTGACAAAATGTCTAGCAACATGTCAGATTTCAAAATTGAATATAAAAAAATCTGTTTGCTCTTTTGAGAAATGGATTTCAGTGCAGAATTCTGCTGGAGCAGCACTTTTAACTGATTCATTTTGAAAAAAATTTTTTTTCCCATGACAGTATCCCTTTAAGTATCATGTAAGGTGGCAGGATATACCCTTTAACCAATGTGATTGGGGGTCATTTATGAAGTAGAAGACAGACGCAATTTTTTTGCACTTTGTACCAGCCATCCACTCTGTTTTGGAACACAGAGAACTTGAGCTGTCCATATGAATGCAGCATTGCCCCTCTTACCCCTTAACTTGCACATCACTTATATACGGAGCATTGCCAGATGTGGGCAGCATCAAGGCCCTGTATTTACTATCTGCTCTGGGGCTGGTGGTAAGGTCAGGATTGTCCTGCACCTTCTGAAACTGTGCTCTATACAAGAAATCTGGTGCATGGTGCAGCCAAACCCTGGACAGACATGTTCTCTGCATGAGCACTAAGGGGTCAAGCTCTTGCACTATTGTACCTGGGTCATTGTAAATTACCCCTATTAACTTTATTGGCCAACTGATGAAAAATATATATTCATATGCAAAGACATATATCAGTGGGACACATATAAGAAAATATAATAATTCCACATTAAATATTTCATAAAAAAATAAATATATAAATGGAAGACTCTGTATGTGAGTGTCATGATCGCCGCCCGGAGCAGGTCCAGGAGCTCCGGGCGGCGCGTCCTTCCCTGCTGGCGTCGCTCCCAAGATGGCGGCGCCCATGGCCGCCACGTGGGTAGCGGGGCCGGCGCAATGACGTCAGCGCGTCGACGTCGACGCAAGGACGCCGATGACGTCAGAAAGGCGCCAAATTCAAATATAAAAGCCTTACCAAGACGCCAGAATGGCGCCCAAGTATAGGATTCATTCCTGTGAAGTTTCCTGGGTTTCCTGTCTGCCTTGTTGAAGACTTATCTTGTTCCTGGTTGTTGCTGACCTCTTGCCTGGACTTTTGGACTTTGCTAATATTCTGCCTGCCTTTGAACTCTTGCCTGGATCCCGACTACTCTTTTGATTAACCCTTTGGACACCGCGACCTTGCTCCCTCAAGAGGGCTTCCTCCTCGATCCTGACTACCTCCCTGGAGGGACCTCCCGGTTCCCTGACAGTGAGAATATTAGGCATCCCCTGTACCATTATGGACAGGGGTAACTATAACTTTGTATGGTAACTATACAAAGAGACAGTTTTCCAAAACTCACATAATTAATACTGTCCCTACAGGTTGGGCTAAAATATGGGACAATGCAAGAAAAACAATGCCATGCAGACAGCAAAATAAAATAATACATACAAATCAAACAGAGAGCTGAGAGAAAGCAAACGAAGAGGCAGAACTTGCTGCTAAGTGCTCTTTATTGCACACAACATGTTTCGGGCCCAAAGCCCTTTATCAAGTGGACTTGATAAAGGGCTTTGGGCCCGAAACATGTTGTGTGCAATAAAGAGCACTTAGCAGCAAGTTCTGCCTCTTCGTTTGCTTTCTCTCAGCTCTCTGTTTGATTTGCATATATCCTACACCTGGAGCGGGGGTGCTTCGCTGAGATTGAGAGCTTAGCTGCCAGTTCCCCAGTCATCCTGTTATATTGTTCAAAAATAATACATACATTAAGGTTATGATGAAACACCTTATAGGTTGGCAAAAATGTACTTTAATCCAGGGGTCCCCAACCGCCGGGCCGCAGCCCAGTACCTGGAGGCATTTAGTCTTCAACTGGACCACCGAGCCTAGGGTCAATTAATGCGGTGCCCCCGAATTGGTCGCTGGCACTCCAGAATTGGACGCCGGCGCACCAGAATTGGACGCAGACCCCTCCCAACCCCCCAGTCCACAGGTCCACCAGGGGATCCCTGCTTTAGTTTCTTTCAACAAACTGAAGAGACTTTTCAACTAGAGGTTCTTTGAGCAATATGCTCTGCAGAGTTTTTTGAAAGAAATACAATACAGACTGCATAAGTGACACGACTGGCATTTGTTGTTGGCTCAACCAAATGCATCCGAAGTCTAAAAATATACCTACCATAAAACCATTGATTTTGAAAATAAGAGGAGGGTGGGTGGTTTTATATTATATTCTTTCTATATACTTAACATACTATGACAGTCGACTGTTCTAATGGCAGAACCTGGGTGAGGCAAAAAAACATAGTCAACATAAAGAATAATACAGGTGGTACCATTGGAAGGATAATCTATGCATAGAATCATGTTATTTTTTGCTGTTTGAATATTAATGTATAATGTCATATGCTCATATCATATGGTATTTCATGAAAAAAACTCTCTTTATTAACATGTTAATAACTTCTTTAATTCTAAAATTAATATGTAAGTAACATAGTATCTAATTTATATAATATAAACCAGTCAAGGAACAAAAATAATCATATATTATGTCTCAGAAGCAAAACAATAGGGGGGCACACTGTTAGAGGCATGCCTGGACTTGTAGGCAGACCACAAAGTGGTGGAATGCCACCTGTTGACTGCATCTGAGGCGGGCAACATATGTTGTAATTATTCATTGACTCTTAGGGGCACATTTACTTAGCTCGAGTGAAGGAATAGAATAAAAAATACTTTGAATTTCGAATGTTTTTTTTGGCTACTTCGACCATTGAATTGGCTACTTCGACCTTCGACTACGACTTCGAATAAAACGATTCAAACTAAAAATCGTTCGAATATTCAACCATTCGATAGTCGAAGTACTGTCTCTTTAAAAAAAACTTCGACCCCCTACTTCGCCACCTAAAAGCTACCGAGGTTCCATTTTAGCCTATGGGGAAGGTCCCCATAGGCTTTCCTATGTTTTTTTGGTCGTAGAAAAATCCTTCGGATTGTTGATTTTTTCGTTCGATCAAACTAATTCCGGTAAATCCTTTAACTTCGAATATCGAAGTCGAAGGATTTACATATCGGCAGTCGAATATCGAGGGTTAATTAACCCTCGATATTCCACCATATGTAAATCTGCCCCTTAATATCTTTCATCTTCCATATTCAGCCATGATTACAAGATGTGAGAAGGGTGTTGGGTGCTCTTTTGGAAGTCTTAAAAAAGAGGTAGTTTCAGGGCTAAAATTAACAGTATGGTTTTTCTATTCACTGGACTTTTGGTTAGGCTGAAATTGGCCCATAACCAGTTACATAACAAATGATTTTTTTACTTGGATTAAACTCTTGCTGAATCAATGAGCACATTGTGGGGGTGGCTGTATAAATCTGTTGCCTTTAAAACTGTTTATGGCATTTTGCAAAGTACACTTGATAAAGGGCATGCTTGCCAAAACATGTAGTGTGGTGAATTGCTAATAAATGCACTTTGCAGCAAAGTTCTTTTCCTCTGCTTCCTCCACATTATTGTCTATGGTGTATTACTTTTTGGGTTAAGAACAAGTGCACAGGGGGTTAAGCTGAAGAGGAATCAGCTTTGCCACATATGTTACGGCTGAAAAATTGTTGTTCTGGCTACTGACCCTTGCCCCTCCAGTTAATGGCAAGGCATCAGGGGATATATAATGACCCCATAAAATGCTTACTCCTTCCACTATTGTGTTTGACTAGGAGGTAAATGGAGTCTGATCCACCTCCTCTCCCCAAAGATTATGTTCCTAGAGTATGCACAAGATGGAAACAGGGAAAGCAGTTTTATTTGTTTTAGCCCTGAAACAAAAACACATAGCATACTAAAAGGAGGGGCACAGCCATGATACCAGCACCTTTATCCAAAAGCTCTTTAGGGGATGATTACAGTGTTGCTTCAAGTTATTCTGTTTTCTTTCTTCTGCACCAGCAGTATTTCTGTTTAATGGACCCTCAGCAAGCAAACTAACCACTGAATACCATTCATAACACACACAAAGGAATTGATATTGATAGTAGATTTCTACTTCATTTTATCAACTTCAGTAAGAAACTGAAGTTTGGCATTTTTATTTATGCTACATATAGAGCAGAAATGTTGCCTTGGAGAGCAATTATAAAGTAGTGCAATAAGTAGGGATGTAACGAACTGTTCGCCCGCGAACTAGTTCGCGCAAACTTCGACCGTTCGCGTCCGCCGAATGTTCGCGAACGTTTGGGAACGTTCGCATTTTGAGTTCGCGTTCGATCGACCATTCGACCATTCGAATTCCTTCGACCGCTAAAAATCGAACGATTTCCATTCGTTCGAACGATTGTAAGCATTCGATCGAATGAAAAGCATTCGATCGAATGGCTTCGATCGTTCGATTCGAATGAAAATCCTTCGATCGAACGATTAAAATCCTTCGATCGTTCGAATCGAATGATTTTAGCGGGTGTTCGAAGTTCGCGAACTGTTCGCGACGTTCGCGAACACCAAATCGGCAGTTCGCTACATCCCTAGCAATAAGTGCTTGTGTGGGGGAAAGAAATTAAACCTTATATCTTGCGTTCCACTTTATTCTGGCTATTTCAGCTATCTCTACATGTTAGCAATAGTGTGTGATTCTCTGGCACTGGAATGTGGTTTCCATAGTAAAGGGGGAAAGAGCTCATTGTTCATAACATATTTTTTTCTAACAATTTTCAAGCACATAACACTTTTTCTGCATTTAGTTTTTTTAAATAAAAAAGGAGAAATATAATTATTTTCCAAGTATAATGGCAGGAGCTGACAGTAGGAAAAGGTCAGTTTAAATGTAAAGCAAGCGTTTTAAAGTAATAGAATTAATCTGCATATGTATAGATTTAGTTGCACTGAAATTACAATTACATTAATGCACCTTAGCAAGTTCACCTCATTAATTCATGAAAAGTCAGATATGTAAAACATAAACAGGTAGGGGAACAGTGAGAGGTGTTTTAATAGTAACTCATTTGGCAGCTTAGTGTTTTAGATTTAGCTTGATATAATTTTCTAACAGGCAGCAGCAGCAGTGACAGGTTTTAATTGTCTCTTAGAATTGTATCCTTACAAATCAAAATCTACTGAATGTGTCAACATTGCACTCGTCTTTTTTTCATCCTTATTTTACCATTTTTTTTGTTCTCTAAAGCGGAATAGACGACCCCTGTCCCATTTCCATTTATTGCATATACAGTAAGTAATATATTATACTATATATATATATATATATATATATATATATATATATATATATATATATATATATATATATATATATATATATATATATATATATATATACTGTATAATATTATTTCTGGCAGCTGAGCAACGACTTATACAGCAGTGTTGCTATAGGATAGATGAATATGTGACTTTGATATGGAGGACAAATGATTAAATAGAAAGGGAAAAAAAATCTCTATATTGGGAACCTTATTGGATGTTACAATATGTTCTCGAGTGTAGCTACTTATTGGTTTTTATTCTATTTTGCTAAAAATGTTGTTAGATTGTAACAATGTCAACGTGTGGCTACATGTTATCAGTCGTTTTTTTATGGATACTGTTAAATACATTCTTAATGAACATGTTTAATGTACATTTTTTGATATTTTTGATATATGTGATTTGATATATTTTTAACAAATTGTTTGACAGTACATATGATGTTAAATTAATCGTTTCATGCTTTATTGTACATTAAGGGGCAGATTTATCAAAGGTCGAATTTCGAAGTGAAATATACTTCGAAATTCGACCATCGAATGGCTATACTTTGACTTCGAATATCAAAGCCGAAGTTTTTTTGAAGATTAAATCGTTCGAATAAAATGCTTCTAACGATTTCAGCGATCGATCGAACGATTTTACTTAGACTACAAAAAACTTAGAAAAAATGCATTAGAAGGTCCCCATAGCCTAACATAGCATGGCAGGTTTATTTTGGCGAACTATTGAAGTTGAAGTTTTTTTAAAGAGACAGTACTTAGATTATCGAATATTTCAACTATTTTACTTTGAATCGAATTCGAAGTAAATTCTAAGTCATAGTATCCTATTCGATGGTTGAAGTATCCAAAAAATTACTTTGAATTTCGAATTTTTTTACTTCGAAAATTCCCTTGAATTCACTTCGACCCTTGATAAATCTGCCCCTAATAGAATCACTAGCATTTTTATACAAATATATCACATGGTTAATTAATTGCAGTTGGTGATTGGTGTGTTTAAAATATTTATATGGTGTGACGACTTCTGTGTGTATCGTGATGACAGTTCAGAGAGAACCATAAAACACTTGGACTATCCCTTTACTTGTGTCACAATATTTTATCCTAAGATTAATGGCAGAGGTCTGACCTAAGTCAGTACTTGATAATTCAAAAAAACAGAAAAAGGAAAAGTACCCCGCTAACAATCTTACTTAGCAGTTACTTATATAAATTGTTTCAATACCTGTTAGTTTAAGGACTTGATATATTCCAGTGCAAATCCTTGTCGTTAGACCAATCCCATGAATTGTTAAATACTAAAGTGCCGTGCTACAAATTCATTATATAACTAATAAGAATTAGACAATTAAAATGAATTGTAGTGCAGTGCAATGGAATTCATTGTTAAATTAAAATTAAAAACCAATAGATAAATCCGCCCACAATAAATTCGATTATAAATTGTGGCAATATTGTTTGATAAGTGATTATAGTATCTACGTCCAAAATGGACAACAATTAATTAATAAAGTGCTTTTCAGTGCTAAATCAATAATTCATTATAACTCAGGTAATTGATTATAAATTAATTAGAGTAACCGCATTAACTAGGATAAATATTAAAAAACAATACTCAGGTTCATGAAATGAAATCGGGAAATGGAAAAGGAGAGAGGTGGAGTTGTCCCAAATCTACTACCTAATTTGATTCTAATCCCTGGGACACCACAAAGGCAAAGAAGGCAGAGCAACCGGGACTGTGGTCTAAATTAATCTAAGCCCTAAACTGTCAAGAGCTATAATGGCCTAAAAAACCACAAATCCACGGGCTCCTGTATGTTCAGTATTCAGAGAAAAGAGAAGAAGTGAACCGAGTGCTTGATTAAATCTCCACCACCCCTTCAATTCCCATTTAACCCAAATTTTTAAAAAAGTTTTAAAAAAGTTAAGATCAATTGGATTCAAAGGCTTTTATTTTAAATTCCCTTAAAAATACTCTAAACACCCCCCCAGAATAAAATACATTTCTCCCTTAATTTAGTTTTATATCATTTCTCTGATACAAGCAGCTGAACTGCAGCTCTTTCAGCTACTTCCTTGTCCCCTGAGCCCTTTGTAAAAAGTGAAACACTCCATGCTCACTCATCATTATTAAAAAAGATATGGGACCTGTTATCCAGTATCGTTGGGACCTGGTGCTTTCTGGATAACAGATCTTTCCATAATTTGGATTTTTATACCTTAAGTATACTAGAAAATCATTTAAACATTGAATAAATCCTATAAACTTCTTACAATAGAGATCAATGTAAGCTTAGTTTGGATCAAGTATAAGGTACTGTTTTATTATTATACAAAAAGCAAATAATTTTTAAAAATTTGGATTATTTGTATAAAATGGAGTCTATGGGGCAGATTCACTAAAATGCAAATGCGCTACGAATACGCTAATTTACTAAAATGTGAGGTTGTGTCCCAGGTGTCGAACACTGGCGACTTTTCATCATCTTCATCCTTTAGTGAATCTGCCCCTATGGGAAACAGCCTTTCCATAATTTGGAGCTTTCTGGATGATGGGTTTCCAGATAACGGATCCCTTACCTGTATGTTTATAAGCATCCTGTGAGTGCTGGTATAGTGTGATATTTTTCAGTATTTTTTCAGTACTGTAGAACTTGCTTCTATCCATAAGCTTATGAGACCTGTTTGGTTCACTGCTTTTATTTCAGCACCACAAATTTACAACTGGCATAGTTTCTAAGACACAGGTTCTTGTGTTTCTCTGCTAATTCAGATACAGTATCTCAATGCTAAGCAGGAGACATAATGGACAATTGGGAGACTGGAGTTTAGTTAGGTAATACATATCAAAACATGATGTAAAGCAGCAGGAGGGTTTCATTGAGGCACCAATATTTCAGTTTATGAACATTAGCCATTTTTGATGCATTAGTTACAATGTGTACAAATTATGAATTGCCAATAAAAATGTATACTTACAGTTATCCAGTTATCCTGGAGGTGTCTGTTTTAGGTTGAAAGTCACATAGGAATTTCTGTTACCAACATTCAAATCAATATTACAGTACAATGCTAGAGAAATGGGCACATAGGAAGACTGAGCAATTTTCAGCATTTTTTTGGCCATGGTAATGAATAGACCATTGGGCAATCAACAAAAGTTCAACATCAACCCCCATAGGCTACTACTGTAAGCACAATAACTTTTCAGATGAGACTGCTATAATACATCCCCTCTTTGGGTGGCCCAAAAATGTCTGCTTAGATTGAGTATAAGCTGATGCATCATATAGCAACCAATGGCTTGCTGTAGTAAGTTGAGATGGGCAAGTTACCAAGGTCTATTGCCTAACAAATCTAGAGGTAATCCCTTTGAGTATATTATTCCTTCACAGATGTTAGATCTGTCTCCAAGGTTCCTAGTAATTCTTAAAACTTTAGGCTGATTTATGGGGTTGGAAGTGAATGCTTGAATATACTAACAATTGATTCAAGTCTCATTGACCATGTCATTTTTTAAAATATTTATTAACACATTTATACACATATTAAAGGGATTCTGTTGCAGGAAAACACAAAACAGTTTATGTGTTGGGGTGCTGCTCCAAGAGAATTCTGCACTGAAATCCTTATTTCTTTAATTTTATTGAATTTTGATATCTGATATGGGGCTAGATGTTAGTTTCCTAGGTGTCCTCAGCCATGTGACATTTGGTCTAATAAACTCTTTAGGCCCCCAACTGCTAGCCGAATCCTCTACGCATCCTCTTCTATCTTTACATCTGAAAACCTTGTATTGGCTCTGGTACGAACAGACTTTGCAGATTTTGGTGAAGAAATGTGAGACTTTGCATTTTGAGCTGAAATCCACAGAGTGTGTTAATGATAGGGCCAACACAAGGTTTCTGTCCCTACTTTGCAAATGATTCTGCTGGGGGTCAGGGCTTAATTCAGTCTGTGGATTTCAGCAACCGTCAGCCCGTCTGGCCCTAGCCTTACTGCTGCACTACAAGTTGAATTGATATCACCACCCTCCCTTTCCCCACCAGCAGCAGATCAACAGAACAATGGGAAAGTACCAAGTTAACAGTTCCCAGACACAATATAACAGCTACCTGGAAGATATGAGAATAGCATTCACAAGTAATAATCTAAGGGGCCTATTTATTATGCTGTGTAAAACAAAATTTGTTGAAAAAACTAAGTAAGAGGCTGTGAAAAAATAAATGGCAAATTTATCAAGGTTTGTTTTATTGTATCCAATTTGAATGCCAGATTTGGTGTCGTTATTTAACATTGCTTATGAACTTTGTTAGTAAGCTCCGGTAGTAGTTGCTAAAAAAAAGCGTATAAAAAAGTTACACCATTTTAATGCAGTTTTTAACATGGTGATGCCTGGTGATGGTGAAAAAATATTCTGCCATTTTTAAACCATTTAACAAATCTGCCCTGAGTCTCACTGTGACTCCTCCAGTTACACTGAGTAGGAAAAACATTAGCTTATCTGAAAGCAGTTCCATTGTGCAGTGCTGGCTCTTTCTGAAAGCACAGAATCACAATGACTTGAGATGACTGCCTACACCAATATTACAGGAATAAAATTCTGTATGGTAGAGTGCATTATATGTCATGTAAATAGTGTAATTTAGAAATTAAAGCTACACCATAAAAATCATGACAGTGTTCCATAACATTGTTGTCCCTATGAACAAAAAACAATATTTGCTCAGTTTTGATCAGCTGACATTTTAGAAGTTGGCCTTTCATTGCTACTTCATGCGAATAAACATCTGGCATAAGCTGAATGTTCAAGTGATGATGAAAAAACTGTAATTGACAGTGCTATTGTGATTGCTGATTGACGGCAATTAAGGTGCATACTAAAATCTGTAGAGATCAGGTGGTTCTCATATAGAGAGTGCGAAGTAGGGACCCCACCAATCCACTCCAACGTTTACATCTAGCATGGGGAGGGAGGTGGTCACAGGGCCCATGGGTTTTTGTGGTGGGGAGAATCATGGGGGTTGGTCACAGGCCCTCATTAACCCAGTGACAGTAATTAGTTCAGTTTTTGTTAGGTTCAGTCTGAGATGGCATTCTTCAAGGAACAGATGACTTGTTATATGTATAGATACAAATATGAGCGTTAGGGGTTCATGAAGGGGTGGATACATATTAAGTGTCAAATAAATGGGTAATTTCTCCCAAAGGCAGGGAACAACAGAGAGTGAGAATGAGAGAGTTGGTTTATAACCACAGTATGTGTGGGTGGGTGTGTATGTATATATATATATATATATATATATATATATATATATACAGTGGTGTGAAAAACTATTTGCCCCCTTCCTGATTTCTTATTCTTTTGCATGTTTGTCACACAAAATGTTTCTGATCATCAAACACATTTAACTATTAGTCAAAGATAACACAAGTAAACACAAAATGCAGTTTTTAAATGAGGGTTTTTATTATTTAGGGAGAAAAGAAATCCAAACCTGTTTGAAAAAGTAATTGCCCCCTGAACCTAATAACTGGTTGGGCCACCCTTAGCAGCAATAACTGCAATCAAGCGTTTGCGATAACTTGCAACGAGTCTTTTACAGCGCTCTGGAGGAATTTTGGCCCACTCATCTTTGCAGAATTGTTGTAATTCAGCTTTATTTGAGGGTTTTCTAGCATGAACCGCCTTTTTAAGGTCATGCCACAACATCTCAATAGGATTCAGGTCAGGACTTTGACTAGGCCACTCCAAAGTCTTCATTTTGTTTTTCTTCAGCCATTCAGAGGTGGATTTGCTGGTGTGTTTTGGGTCATTGTCCTGCTGCAGCACCCAAGATCGCTTCAGCTTGAGTTGACGAACAGATGGCCGGACATTCTCCTTCAGGATTTTTTGGTAGACAGTAGAATTCATGGTTCCATCTATCACAGCAAGTCTTCCAGGTCCTGAAGCAGCAAAACAACCCCAGACCATCACACTACCACCACCATATTTTACTGTTGGTATGATGTTCTTTTTCTGAAATGCTGTTACTTTTACGCCAGATGTAACGGGACGCGCACCTTCCAAAAAGTTCAACTTTTGTCTCGTCGGTCCACAAGGTATTTTCCCAAAAGTCTTGGCAATCATTGAGATGTTTTTTAGCAAAATTGAGACGAGCCTTAATGTTCTTTTTGCTTAAAAGTGGTTTGCGCCTTGGAAATCTGCCATGCAGGCCGTTTTTGCCCAGTCTCTTTCTTATGGTGGAGTCGTGAACACTGACCTTAATTGAGGCAAGTGAGGCCTGCAGTTCTTAAGATGTTGTCCTGGGGTCTTTTGTGGCCTCTCGGATGAGTTGTCTCTGCGCTCTTGGGGTAATTTTGGTCGGCCGGCCACTCCTGGGAAGGTTCACCACTGTTCCATGTTTTTGCCATTTGTGGATAATGGCTCTCACTGTGGTTCGCTGGAGTCCCAAAGCTTTAGAAATGGCTTTATAACCTTTGAAATTGAACTCAGGTGTGATAAACCACAGTTAAGTTATTTTTTAACAAGGGGGGCAATCACTTTTTCACACAGGCCCATGTAGATTTGGAGTTTTTTTTCTCCCTTAATAACGTAAACCTTCATTTAAAAACTGCATTTTGTGTTCAATTATGTTATCTTTGACTAATAGTTAACGGTTTTTGATGAGCAGAAACATTTAAGTGTGACAAACATGCAAAAGAATAAGAAATCAGGAAGGGGGCAAATAGTTTTTCACACCACTGTATATATATGTAGCGCTATAGTAAACTGACTTGTGCTAGGGCAGTTTAAGATACTTTCCTTGGTGGGCTGAGACCACCGATGAGCTCTCTTTCTCAGGGGTAAGCCCTCGCAACGGTGTGGAGGCAAGGGTGTAGTGTGACTGTAACCTGGTGCAATAGCACAATGATGGGCGCCAGTAGTTCTTTAACAGTTGAACAATGAACAGTATTTATTGAACAATAGCACATAGATCATTTAGCACATTGATCCACAATGGAGTATAGAACATACACAGCAGCATAAAGGAAGCATATACTCACAGCACGTATAGGCTGAATCCCCACGGGCTAGGGAATATACAGCAGAGAGTAAGTTGAAAGCATGTGATGGGTATTGCCCAGTTTTCAGGATATCTTCCAGTGGCAGACTAGGGGAACTCCTGACATCCCTATCTCAACACTTGGTTCCTTACTCTGGGTCAGTATTACCCTGGGATCTTAATCCCTCTAATCTCCTCGGCGGAGCCTTGAGCTGCTCAACTAAATAACCTCTCTATCACTCCTAGAGCGATCTATAAAACGAGTATAGCTGTCTAATTACTAGGGCCAAGGCGCCTAGGGTCAGCACTACCCATTCCCTTCCAGCCTGCTTGGTTGGGCTAAAGCAATGGACCCAGAGCACATGGTTCCTAAACCTTTTACACTCTGGCACAGTGCCATCTGGTGTACACTGTGTGAACTGCAGGGGTTACATAAACACAAGGTCCCCATAAGGACCCACTGAGGTGTCCATATTACTAGGGATGTGCCTGTCTGTAAAGTGTAAGGGTGTCTAAGATTTTCACATCCCTACATATATATATCACAAACTATCTGTTTTAGCTGTTTATTTTCTTGACTTGTCATTACATTGTCATTAAAGTCTCTGACAAGTTGCAATGTAGGGACAAATACATTTCCCATTTAGGAGTTTGCTACTGTATCTATTTACAGACTGTTTCTAGCCCTGTCTGAATCTGGGTAACATTATTTTATGCAGTTATCAATGTTACTGATAACTTATCAAATGAGACTGTTGGTCTTCATAGATCATATTCAGATTTACAATGTAATGTCATAATACCATCAATCAAGATGCTGCCATTAAATAGTACTTGTGTTTTAGTGGTTGTTCAGTTTATTATAAGTAGATCCAGGGAAAATGTATTAGTAAACAGTGCACTCTTGTTCTCAGTATAGCGTTAAAGTGGACCTGTCACCTACACATAAAAAACTGCATAATGAAAGTCCTTTCCAAATTAAATATGGAACCCCAAAAACATGTTTCATTAAAACATCCATACCTGTTATAAAGGTGTTTAAATATCTAAACTGTCAATCAAATATTACCTGCCCCACCTCTATGCCCGTGGCATAGAGGAGGGGCAGTCAATTACTTTCACTTTCCATTCAGCACTTCCTAGATGTCACTGATCTCCTCACATTCCCCCTTCCCTCCTCAGGCTCTATATTTGTGTAGGGCACTGCACATGGACATTAGGTCCCTCATTCTGGTTCATACACAAGAGTTTGGGGTGATACACAATTTCCCTTAATAACCATGTCCACAAAATGGCAGCTGCCTGCTTGGTGTCATTGTATAATTCCAAAACAGAAGGAAACAAAATTTAAATAATAAATACAGTGTAAGTAAAGTTTATTTTGCTCAACTAACATGATAGAAAAGAATTTGAAATTATTTCTTAGGGTGACAGGTCCCCTTTAATGAAATGCTTCTTTCCTGAGAAGATGAACTGTAATACACCGTAACACGACTGAGTTAAATGTGTACTGTAATCAAGCAATTGTAAGTACCCCATAAAGGCAACTGTGCTTTTGGACACAATATTAATATGGGAAATAAATGGATTTTACATTTCAGCATCACTAAATTATGTATCAAATTTTGCAGATGTAAAATACTGGCCCAAAAAAAATATTCCAATTTGTGTTAAATAGAGCAATTAGAATGTTCCCATCAAAACTGCACTGCTTTCTGCATCCAATAAAAACATTACCGAAGTATGATTCAACTTGCACCACATATCTTCCTTTAAAGTGGTTAATATTAGATTTAACATTGCTCTGTAAACAGGCATGTTTTCCATGAGCAAAAAATAACACCATGCAAAGGATTGCATTGAGAAAGTCAGAAATTATATTTAAAGGGGACATTCTACTGGCTGTCAGTAAATTTAAACTTGTCCATCTATTTCAGCAGTCTATGCAGCAATGTCTCTTCACCTGAATGTCTGAAATCATGTAGGCAAGAAAACCAGTACAAGAATATAGCAAATGCAGACAAAGCAAATCACATACCTCTCTCTGATTTTTCGCATCAGCAACATTGTAAAAAGAACTAAAGTCCTATGACTTTTTTGGTTTATTCACCCTCTCTGGGCCTCTCCATATGACCCCTGGATCCTGATTGGATCCAACATGCAAATATATCAAACTCCAAAAAAAAACGTGTTTATCGAACATTGGGAAGGGTATTAGGAGAATAAAAGCATGCAATAGTCCAAGATGGAGAGGCCTCCATCCCATACTGCACCAATATCCATCTAAGCCTTTTTGTGCCCTAAAGTGATCACCAACAATGAGCATGCACAGTTAAAGTCAGGTCAAGAGTAAATTCAGCTGTGTTTTCTCGCTGTGCTGATGGACTTACATATGGGCTGTACCTAAGGGTAAGCAGATAGAAGATGCTCTGGTTCTCAATGTGAGTGATCATTGAAGAGAAATATAAGTGACTTTAGAGTTTAGTCCATGTGATATCTGTGGTGATGGTTCTTTTACACAATTTTCCACCAACCCTGCTATGTAACAGTGCATTTCAGGAACAGGTATGGCAAACAGAGCTGTATTTGGGGCGGAACTGGTGTGGATTAGGAGGCTTCTCTATTGCTACTGCATTTTATACTAGACATTCATTCTTCTAGTATAAAGCACTATGAATAGCATTATGTTACATGTGGCATCCCCATAGATCAAAATGTCCAAAAATAAAAAAAATGGATGGGAAAATACCTTCTTCCCCATTTTCCTAAAATTAAGCTAGATTGTAATTGCTTGCTGGTGACAAAGTGCTATGATTCCCTTGAACAGTTCATCAATCAGGATGCCTCCTGCTACCCATAGTTGCAGTGGTATAACTGGGCAGGTTTTGCACCCCCTGTTCTTACTCCAGGCCTCCCATGGTGATTCTGGAGTCACTGCGGTGACTCCGACGGGTGCCCAACTGGAGGGTGAGCCAACCAGTTACACCCACTGCTCCCCCAGTAGATATGAATGCCTGTTAGATGCAGAATATCTCAAAATAGTCCCTATAATGTTCATACAGAACACTAAAATAAAGACCATCTATGTGGGCAAAAATATCTCACCTTGCTTGTCAAAGAAAATAATCAGCCAAGACAAAATATTTTCATACATTTAAATCTCATGATATATTTATCTTTGGTAGGAAAAAGACCCAGTCCTGAATGAATCCTGAATAGCACATAACAAACAAGAGTTAAAGCTAATGAAGTCTTTTTTTTAAATGAAGCCAGCAGAATCAGTTTCTCATTAGGGAAAAATACTTTGCTGCATTTCATGTAAACACTGAAGCCTTTCATACTCACCTTGGCTGACAGTGAAAAGAATCTACCAGGCAAAGAAATACCAAGGTGCATTTCGAGCCAAAAAGTATATCTGAGTCAGGCATCCTTCAATGTATTAGTATGCTATGTTAAGTATCTTCTAAAGGTATCTATAAAATGATTCAATTGGTTTTGGCATCACTAAAAATATTTTTATAAAAAACAAAGTGTAAGCAATTTTGTTTGCAGTTCCGTAATAAATTGCAGCAGTAAAAAAAGAAATGTGAGAGTAAACTATGCCCCTGTCAATGTCAGATTGCATGCACATTTCTGGGTATAGGCATGACGGGGAAAGAGAAAGTGCTAAATCAAACTTAGCTGAAAGAAATGTTTTGTTTTTCTATAGATCATGGGGTTTTGCATTTGAGTGAAATGGATTAGTTGTGTCAGTTCAGCCTCTAGCGGTGCTCTGTCTAAATCACAAGCAACTGACAATTTATATGACTGCTTTTCATCTCTTTCCCCTTTAATGTACAACAACGCAGACCTCTTGAAAACTGCAAAAAAAAATAGTTGTTTAACAAAGAGTCCCCTTGTTCAAAAATGAAGAAAGAAATTCATAAGAAAAATGAATATCTAAGTAATATAAACTTGTTTTACTGAACTAAAGGTATCATTTTAATATGCAACTAAACTATAGATTGAAGTCTCATTGAATTTAAAGGTGAGGTCTGTTATTAGGTCTGTAGCACATAGATCATTGTGAAAAATATATATATGAAGAACATAGAATACTGTGCAATTGATAGTTTAGTTTCTACAAGTACTTTGGGGCAGATTTATCAAGGGTCGAGTTTCGAAGTAATGGGAGTTTTTTTTAACTCCCATAACTTCAAAAATTCGAATAAAAAAAGACCAATAGAAATTTATTTTAAAAAAATTTAAGTTTTTTTTGCGGGTGAATAGGCTTTATTCGATCGTTCGAATTGAAGTAAGATCGAATTAGAATTGAGGTATTTTTCAAGAAAAAAATTCGAAGTTCACCAATTGACTCCATATAGGTTCTAGGAGGTCCCCCATAGGCTGAAACAGCAATTCAGCAGGTTTTAGATGGCGAATGGTCGAAGTCGAAGTTTTAAAGAGACATTAAATGATCAATTTCGATATTCTATTTTTTTCAATTCTAATCAAATTTGGTCTGTTCCCTAGTCTGAGTATACAAAAGTACACAAAAATAGTCAATTGGTGAACTTAGAAAAATCTATTTTTTTTTAAAAAAAATACCTCAATTCTAATTCGATCTTACTTCAATTCAAACGATCAAATACAGCCTATTCACCCGCAAAAAAAACTTAGATTTTTTTAAAATAAATTTCTATTGGTCTTTTTTTATTCGAATTTTCAAATTCTTTTACTTTGAATTTTCACTTTGCCCCATGATAAATCTGCCTCCAAGGGGCAGATTTATCAAGGGTCGAATTTCGAAATGATAAATACTTATGATATTCTTACTACTTAACAATATTCGAAGTATTTTTCACCAAATTTGGCCATCGAATGATCGATTCGAACGATCGATTCAAACGATTTTAGCGTACAATCAAACGATTTTACTTCGATGTGTGAAGACTTAGAAAAATGGTCTAGAAGGTCCCCATAGGCTAACATAGCACTTCGGCAGGTTTAATTTGGCGAAGTATTGAAGTTGAAGTTTTTTTAAAGAGACAGTACTTTGATTATCGAATACGAATATTCGAACGATTTTACTTCTAATCGAATTCGAAGTCGTAGTAGCCTATTCGATGATTGAAGTATCCAAAAAATTACTTCGAAATTCGAACTTTTTTAACTTCGAAAATTCACTCGAACCTTAGTAAATCTGCCCCTTAGTGTATTAACAAAACTTGCTGAAAAAGTCATTATTCGTGTTAAAAATTGTATTTTCCTCTAGCAGCTACCTAGAATCAATGTCAACATAACATTTGTAGTGAGATAAAAATGGTAAACGAGATTTAAATATCTCTTAAAACTGTAAATTTGTCTGTAAAGAAAACTGAGATTAGAAATATGCTGCTGAAGGTGTTTAGTCATCCAGATCTCGATGTATAATTAATATGCACATGCTTATGTTTTTGACTTCAACTTCTATTATCCCCTTAGGATAAATAACCATTTTGTATGAATATGTGATCATTGTATGGGATACATTTGTACGTTGGTAAATAACTACTTGAGTCATTGAAAATGCTGAATTAGGCAAGCCAAATATTTACAGTTGATTGAAGCAAACAGAAACATCTTAAGACTTAGGAAGTTAATGCAAAAAAAAGTATGCGTAAAGGCTCTGTTACATGAGCACATCATTGATTAGAACATATTATTGGATAATGTGCCAGGCTGCATCAGGTCCGAGGAGAGGATTACATGGGAAGCATGACCAAGAAAAGCTTAAGCTGGAGGTTTATCTTCTTTGGATGGAAGATAAGCAGTGTTGTGAGATGGAAAGAATCCCTTTCCTCATGGAAGGCATCCCTTTGCTCACTAGCAATGTCAGCCTACAGCAACTACTGTAGTTATTCTGTGTTGTCTTGGTAGATTTTTAAAATGTGCCAATTTATTTTATTAAATGTATTTAATGAACAGCAGTGGGCGCTCCTATGTAATTGCTTGTATCTGGTCATCTATACTGTACATCAAGAAGAATGTTCCACTTGAACTAACTATGTAACTATGTAAATATAGTTTATATAAACAAGCTGCTGTGTAATAATGGTGCAGCTAGTGTAGACGGGGCAGTGGGGTTAGTAAGGGGTCATGGGGGAGGAGTGAGGGGGGCATACAGTTTACCAGCTAAGGAGGTCCCTCTGTTACAAGGAAAACAGAATAATACTAACTTAACGTATAATTCTTCACTAAGTAATGCACATTTCAAAAGTATAAGTAGTAACCTCCGCTGTATGCTGGCAAATGCACGGAGTTTGTCAGGTAAAATGGGAGACTTAGAATTAATTGCATGCTCTAAAAATTATGATATAATTGGTATCACTGAGACCTGGTGGGATGAAACATGTGACTGGATTGTGAATTTAAATGCTTACACCCTTTTCAGGAGGGACAGAGGGATTAAAAAGGGTGGAGGAGTGTGTTTGTATGTAAAGCCTGAATTAAAGCCATGCGCTAAAGAAATAAAAATAGCTGGCACTGTTGAGGGTGTAGAATCACTCTGGGTAGAGATTTCGACTGGGCAAAAGGTATCAAAAAGAATTATCATTGGTGTATGCTATAAACCACCTCGTATAAGTGTCGAGTATGAAGCCCAGCTACTCTTGCAGATACAAGCGGCTTCACAGCTGGGTCAAGTTGTTGCTATGGGTGACTTCAATTATCCAGACATTGACTGGGGTAATGGGGTTGCTAAAACAGAAAAAGCTAGTAGGTTTTTAAATATGCTGAATGACAACTTTTTATTCCAGCTCGTTCAAGAACCTACTAGGAATAACTCTCTTTTGGACCTTGTAATAACTAACAATACTGAACTCATCTCTAACATTTGTGTGGGTGAGCATTTAGGGAATAGTGATCATAACATGGTCTCCTTTGAGATTCTGTTGCAGAAGCAATTCTATAAGGGAGTAACTAAAACACTAAATTTCAGACGTGCAAACTTTGACAGTATAAGGGCATCTCTGCAACATATTAAGTGGGAAATGCTTTTCACAGGGTTAAACACAGAACAAAAATGGGAAGTCTTTAAAATGCTGCTTAATAAATATACTTGTCAGTATATTCCACTTGTAAGCAAGGAACGTCGTTGCAAAGCAAAACCTTTTTGGTTCAATAGAAGCGTTGGTGTTGAGGTGGGTAAGAAAAGACGTGCTTTTAAGGCTTTCAAGTTAGCTGGGACAGCCGAAACATTTATAAGGTACAAGGAGGCCAATAAATCATGCAAAGAAGCTATAAGGCAAGCTAAAATTGCTATAGAAAAGGATATAGCAGCAAGCCGTAAAAAAAATCCAAAATTATTTTTTAAATATGTCAATAGTAAAAAAATGAAGCAGGAAGGGGTGGGACCCTTACTATCAGAGGGGGGTCAGCTGGTTGATGAAAACAAAATAAAAGCGCAGATTCTGAACTCGTATTTTTCATCTGTCTACACAAATGAAGAACCAGTAAGTGAAGGTTTCCTTCTTAACACTCCCAATTCTAGTAATACAACTAATGATGCATGGTTCACACATGAAGAAATTCAAAAGAGACTTGAACATGTTAAGATTAACAAAGGTCCAGGGCCAGATGGTATTCATCCCAGGGTAATTAGCGAGCTTAGCTCTGTGATTGCCAAACCTCTTTACTTAATTTTTCAGGATTCATTGAGATTTGGCATAGTGCCGAGAGACTGGCGAATTGCTAATGTGGTGCCTCTATTCAAAAAAGGATCCCGTTCTCAGCCTCAAACCTATAGGCCAGTTAGTCTGACGTCAGTATTAGGAAAGCTTTTTGAAGGGTTAATAAAGGATAAGATACTGGACTTCATAGCAAATCATAATACTATGAGTTTGTGTCAGCATGGTTTTATGCGTAATAGATCTTGCCAGACTAACTTAATTTCTTTTTACGAGAATGTAAGTAGAGACCTCGATTCTGGGATGGCAGTGGATGTCATTTACTTAGACTTTGCTAAAGCATTTGATACAGTGCCACACAAAAGGTTACTGGTTAAATTAAGGAATGTTGGCCTGGAACATAGTATTTGTACCTGGATAGAGAACTGGCTAAAAGATAGACTACAAAGAGTGGTGGTAAATGGAACATTTTCTAATTGGACCAGTGTTGTTAGTGGAGTACCGCAGGGCTCTGTACTAGGTCCCTTGCTTTTCAACTTGTTTATTAATGACCTGGAGGTGGGCATTGAAAGTACTGTTTCTATTTTTGCAGATGATACTAAATTGTGCAGAACTATAGGTTCCATGCAGGATGCTGCCACATTGCAAAGTGATCTGTCTAAACTGGAAAACTGGGCAGCAAACTGGAAAATGAGGTTCAATGTTGATAAATGCAAGGTTATGCACTTTGGCAAAAATAATATAAATGCAAGTTATACACTAAATGGCAGTGTGTTGAGAGGTTCCTTAAATGAAAAGGATCTAGGGGTCTTTGTAGATAACACGTTGTCTAATTCTGGGCAGTGTCATTCTGTGACTACTAAAGCAAATAAAGTTCTGTCTTGCATAAAAAAGGGCATTAACTCAAGGGATGAAAACATAATTATGCCTCTTTATAGGTCCCTGGTAAGGCCTCATCTGGAGTATGCAGTTCAGTTTTGGACTCCAGTCCTTAAGAGGGATATAAATGAGCTGGAGAGAGTGCAGAGACGTGCAACTAAATTGGTTAGAGGGACGGAAGACTTAAATTATGAGGGTAGACTGTCAAGGTTGGGGTTGTTTTTTCTGGAAAAAAGGCGCTTGCGAGGGGACATGATTACACTTTACAAGTACATTAGAGGACATTATAGACAAATGGCAGGAGACCTTTTTACCCATAAAGTGGATCACCGTACCAGAGGCCACCCCTTTAGACTAGAAGAAAAGAACTTTCATTTGAAGCAACGTAGAGGGTTCTTCACAGTCAGGACAGTGAGGTTGTGGAATGCACTGCCGGATGATTTTGTGATGGCTGATTCAGTTAATGCCTTTAAGAATGGCTTGGATGATTTTTTGGACAGACATAATATCAAAGGCTATTGTGATACTAAACTCTATAGTTAGTATAGGTATGGGTATATAGAATTTTAATTAAAAGTAGGGAGGGGTGTGTGTATGGATGCTGGGTTTTCATTTGGAGGGGTTGAACTTGATGGACTTTGTCTTTTTTCAACCCAATTTAACTATGTAACTATGTAACTATGTAACTATGTAACACCCAGTATTGCAGTTATTCTGCATTACATTACTGAGGAATGTGAGGTGTGGGGGAAAAGGCTTGGTTGCATTTTCATAGGGTAGAACTAGGCAAATTGTTATTCATCTGGACTTTCTGAGTAATCATGAAAACGTTTCACCACTCATCCAAGCAGCTTCTTCAGCTCAACTGAGTGGTTGGAAACCCTTAATGCAATACAGACAACATTCAGTTAGGTGTTAGCTGAAACTCAAAGAGATGTAAAATGT
Organism: Xenopus laevis; assembly: GCF_017654675.1. NCBI lineage: Eukaryota > Metazoa > Chordata > Amphibia > Anura > Pipidae > Xenopus > Xenopus laevis. Next base: position 39,723,576 of record NC_054380.1, read on the forward strand.
GATCCAGTTACAATGGTACATGTATGGGATTCATTTTCCAGGAACTAGTGCTGGGCGAATTCGTGGTGAATTCCCGCGATTCGCGAAAATTCGCCGGCGTCAAAAATGGATGCTAGCGCCGTTTCTAAAATTTTTCGCCATTTTGTGAATTTCGATGAAAAGTCGCAAATTTTTCGGTGAATCAAAATTAGCCCATCACTACCAGAAACCCATTATGGGAAGTAAATCTTCCCTATTTTAATCACATAATTATTTTTTTCAAGTATTCCCTTTTCTTTGTAATAATAAAACAGTACATAGTATTAATCCCAACTAAAATATTATTCATCCTTATTGGAGGCAAAATATATTTATTTGGTTAAATTAATGCTTAAATAATTTTTAGTAAACTGAAGGCATGGTAATTCAAATTACTGACCCTTTTTTAGGAAAATTACAGATCCTGTGCATTCTGGATACCAGGTTTCATACCTGTCCCAATATTCTCATTTGATAAGGTAGAAATAAATGCACTGAACTTACTATGCTAACAATTAAATACAGTCAGTTACAGAAGGCGTGTCAGTCTTTGTACAGTCTAGAAACACTCTCTTGGGAATATAAACTAATTTCTGTCAGATTGAATCTAGTAAGGGAATATAAACCAACAAGAGCAGCAGAGGTATTGAAATTCTAACTCAAACCACATATGGGTTAAATGCCTCTTCAGAAACAAACTGGCTTGTTTCCCATACATGGCATAATCTCAAGATTTCTCAATTCATAAAAATATTTTATTACAGTATATATACCCATACTATATTTCTGTACTGTTTTTGTATATTCATATAGTGCTTTTGTTAAGGTCATGGAACGCCATATTATAATACACAAATTTCAATTATGAATGCAACAGAAATCACATAACTGGGCATTGATGACATCACTAAGGACCCTTTATAAGGATATAATGTACATGATGTTTACAGGATATGCATGGCTCTTATAAACTGTATAGAATAATACAGTATACATACACTAGTGAGTGAAAATGTATAGTAAGGTATAGCATTATAGGGAGTTGTTAGACAGTAGAAGAATTTGTAAGGTATTCCTTGGGGTTCCAAATTAAATATTTCAACTGTAAGGAGACTTTTCTCTTGTAGCAGAGAGCAAGAGTGAAATGTGAGGAGGAATGGTTTTTGCAGTAAACTAGGTGGTATAGGATAAGGGTATGAACAAATGTTTTAGCAGTTGCTTAAAATATAAAAAGAGACAGGTTATGAAACTTGTGAAGTAAGAGGGAACAGTTTTTGACTATGATGTTGCAATGACTAGAAAAGTGAAGTGTCAAGGATGACCCCAAATCCATGGACTGAAACAATGGATGCCATCAGTAGTGAAAATAGTGACAGTAACAGGGTAGCAGGTAGTTATGAGAGACTCTGTCTCATTTTGATTTTCCGAAAAATTCACATAACTGCTGAAAAATTAGCGAAATGGAGAAAATTCGCAAAACACATTGTTCGATAGGCAATTTTTTTTACATGCAACAATTTTTTTTACGCACACAACTTTTTTTCTCACTGCAAATGCATTAAAGTCACTGGGCATTTTTTTCTTGCGTTGACTTTTATTTGGACAACTTTTTGTCTCTTCGACTTTTTTGTCTTGGTGACTTTTTGTCCAAATGCATTTAAGTCAATGGGCATTTATTCTCAAGTTTTTCTCTTGCTCCAAATGCATTAAAGTAAATGGGTGTTTTTTTTTCTTGCAGCCACTATTTTGTCTCAGCAAATTTTTGATGCAGTTAAATTAGCAGGTGGTGAAATGTGGTGAATGTGGCAATTCGCTGCAAATCCATGGCTGGCAAAAAAAATTGCTCGTCACTAGTAGCCTGCCCAGGTTAAGGTATTGTACTTCAGAGAGAAAGTTAAGTATAAACATAATATATTACTCACCTGCTTTTTGGCTAATTTTACTTGTACCATTTTCTCTACTGGGGTAAAAGTTAAAGGAACTGCAGGGGGTCCGGAGGGGGCACTGGGACATCAGCCCTGTCAGAAAGTATTTATCTACTGTGTATCATGTGCTTGAATGACTGCCCCCAAGGCTACACAGCAGCTTGTTTATATAAACTATTCTAGTGTATCTGAAGCAAACACACAAGCTTTACCAGTGCAGGTATTTTTGTATTTTCATTACTATAAAACACTTTCATTGTTTGGTGTTACTATTTCTTTAAGCCCCAACTGTGCAGTGGGGAACATGAGGCCCATCAAGACATCCCTGCCATTTGAGTACGTAAATAGTAATTATGTAAAAAGATGTTTTTCAATTCAACTAAAATAAATCTTTGGTTTGTACTGTAATGTGCCTCCATCAAAAATGATTTGCATTCACCTTATAGAACTGTATGTGTAGCTGTGCTTGCAATAGATGTCTCCTGAGTAGTGTTATGAAATGGGAATGCTTAAAGGGGAATGCCACAAAAACATAACTTAAGCTCATTGAAAATTAAACATCATTTCAAGAAACTTTGCAAAATACATAAATTAAAAAATATGCAGACTTTTCATGATTTTTAATGTTTTGCAACAGTTGCCAACGCCTAGCCCCCTGCTCTCCTGCTGATCTGTCTGACTACTTTGCTGAACTGACTGACTACTGTTACTTTGTATCAGCAGCCATCTGTCCTTAGCCTGCATCCTCCAAAGCCCACAATTGTTCCTGTTCCTGTAGTTCCTGCATGCTGTCTGTAAGCTATGGAGTAGTTGTTACAATTTGTAACATCAGTGTTTAGTCCCTCCTTCTCTGCCAGAATTTCAAATGATGCAGAAAGAGAAGAACTGTTAAACAGCTGGATTTCAGCATAGAAAAGGGCATTTATTCATACTTTTTGAAGAAACGGTTAACTGTGATGGATATATTAGGGGTTTCTGTGTTATGTGTCCCTCTTCGTCAAATTTTGGTTTGGAAGCTGGAGTTCCCTTTTAATTATATTTATTATATCATTCCTGACCCTGAAAGGTAACATTTCTGTTCTATTTAGATAATAAAAAAAAACATCTAACAGGATAAAAATTGTATAAAAATGAAAGTGGGTAATTTTGTGATGACAGTATCCCTTTAAATCTTCTATAAAACTGAAAAATGTCAATAAGATTCTGTATTAGATCAATTAAAGGTCAGTGACCATTGCTCTGAGCTTCTTAATATATATTTTTGCTGTTTCTTGGAAGAAAACCAAAATGTCCTTCATGCTTCACAGCTAAACCTTTAATTTCAGAAAATGCCTTTTTTCCACAGGCTCCCTGGTCTCCAGCTTGCTTTTTAGTAAATTAGTATGGTGACATGTATTATTTCTCGTTATTAAGTATATTTTATGACATTGATTGGAAGGCTTTTTGTACAGTACAATGGAAGCAGAAAGTTCAAAAGTGCAAAAGGGAATGTACCAGCTTAAATTGGGATAGAGTGAAACCTCTGAATCAAAGCATTACATTCCATTAACATAGTCTGGAAAATGTACAGGTACATTAGGGAATAATTATCTGTTTTAATAAAGGAAATGAGCCGGGTATTTATATGGAAATACTTTCCTACAGGAGTATTTAATAACAGTGAAATACAATTACAAACAGTGACATTGATGGCAAGAGGCCATGCTTTGTAGTTAGAGCTTACAATTTAAAGGCACTCTGGGGGTTATATAGAAAGAAAAAACATATAATGATTTTAAGGGTCTTAATCACACTTACCTTTCAGGGTGATAATTGGCTTAAACAGTATGGAGCAGAAACTCAACTAGTATCAGGGTGCATGCACCAAAACATATAGAGCATGCCTTTTGTTTTATTAAAGAAACAGTTACGGGCTAATTGTAAAACACAGTTACTAAAACAAACAATAGTAATATTATTTCTCACTCCAGAGGTGTGAGCCAATAGGACCTGTACTTCAACTGGGGAGAACCCTACTATTTGGACCTGAATATTCTCCTAGGCAGCACTATTCGCCTACACTGGGAGGGAGCTCCCAATACAGGCAGTCATATTTGGTCAGACATACATAGTTACATAGTTTGTTGAATTAGAGGAAAAAAACGTTTTATAGTGCAATATTGCTTTAAGGGATTCTGTCATGATTGTTATGGTGTACTTTTTATTTCTAAATTACACTGGTTACATTACAAATAATTCACTCAATCATAGAACATTTTATTCTCAACCAACAAGTGTACTTTTTTAGCTGTAATAGACAGCTGTCTCCGGTCATTATGCCTGTGTAATAAGTCACTCTGGTGGCCTAGTGGGAGGGGGTCTGCAGGGACGCCTGCATCCCCCTTGGTGGGGACTCCCGCCACGCTGTTGTTCCTATTCTAAGTCTTCTTAAGGCACGTGTGGCGCACCTCTTTCTGGGTTATGGCGTTATGACGCCAGCGCGCAATGGCACGAATTTCAAATGTATTTAAAGGCACAGTTTGTATTTTTACATTGACCGTTATAGGTTATCTCCTAGCGAGTTCCTGGTGCTTCTGTGCTATTTAAGCTTCTGATCTTCTGTGATTTGACTACCTGTTGTGACCCCTGCCTGGTAACCTACTCCTCTATTCCGTATTCTGTCTGATTGATCTCCTGGTTTGACCCTTGCCTGTTTGACTCCACTTGTACTCTGCCTGCCCCGACCCGGTCTGATCTGACTTCACTTTCTGTCTACGTCTTGTATTGCAACCGTCTGCCCAAAAGACTTCTGCTTTAACGTTGTGCCCCTTTGTTCGTTCAGAACCCTTCGCTTTGCACCTCTCTTAATAAGACCTGGCGGCATCCGATTAGCTAAGGGCTCCTCCCGAGGTGAAAGGCGGCTGTTAAAGGTGGAAGCAAGAGCCGAGAACAGGGTGCTTAGCATAGGTTCTGAATTTAGGGTACCAACCGTGAAAGCCTGATTCTGTGTTTTCAGAAAGAGCCAGCCCTTCACAATGGAAGTGCTTTCAGATAAGCTATTCTTTCTCCTACTCAGTGTAATGAAGGAGTCACAGTGGGACTTGGATTTTTACTATTGAGTGCTATTCTCATATCTACCAGGGAGCTATTACCTTTTGTCAGGGAGCTGTTTTATTTAGTCACCTTCCTATTGTTCTGTTGATGGGCTGCTGGAGAGGGGAGGGGTGGAGTGATTTCACTTCAACTTGCAGCTCAGCAGTAAAGAGTGACTGAGGTTTATAAGAGCACATATCCCATGGCTGAGGGGACAACATGTGTAGCCTCTGTAAGATTTCAAGATTCAAAAAAAATCTGTTTGCTCTTTTGAAAAATGTATTTCAGTGCAGAAGTCTGCAGGAGCAGCACCATTAACTGATGCATTTTGAAAAAAAAAACATGTTTTCCCATGACAGAATTTAACATCAAAATGTTGCACATAGTGCTGGTAGGTATAATCTGCTCACACTTGTAATTAGGTTTGGGCCAGTTATGTCGTTAATATGTTAATAATATTATATTATAATATTATATAGATGCATCTATATAATATTATATAATATTATATAGATGCCTTATGTACCCTTTCATCATCATCATTTCTCTTAAGATCCGTAAAAGACATTTAGGTTGCAAAACTTTATGTACCCTTTCATCATCATCATTTCTCTTAAGATCCGTAAAAGACATTTAGGTTGTAAAACTTTTTATCAGCATCTGCAATATAGTACTTTATAAAGTGTGCGAATGAGCGCTTATGTTTATATATATATAGGTTTCTAACAAACTAAACGAATGGACGGCACTTCTGGACAAGGTTTTATTGCCAGGTTGCTGTACAATGCCTATAAATGGGTTTTACTAATTTAACATTGCTTTAAAACCACTATAAATTTCATCATGACGGGTCCCGCTGAATAAGTGACAAGGTATCTAGGTATGAATCATTAAGCAGCTGGACAGCGGTGCTTAGTAAACCGCAACCCCAATTAAGAGCAAAGTTAGAAGTAATTTATCGAGCTGTACTTGAATGATGAATTTAACTTGCTCTTTATTAATTTGCCCTCACAGATACTGTATAGTGCAGCCAATCAATGGTCTTTGGTTAGTCTGTACAGTCTACAGCAGTTGCCTGTCACCAGCAATAGAAACTGGCATTTCGAAGGGCTCCCAGCATAACTTGCTAAATGTACGGAAGATCTTTCAAAGCAATTACATATGGGGCTGTGAAAGCATTTAAACATGATGAGAAGCTTTTCCAAAGTGCCCATACACTGCTAGTTCTGCTTGTTTGGCCAGGCCAAAACATCCAATATTTTCCCAACTGAGGCACCCAAGTAGTGACTTAAATTGAGCAGATTTAATTGTTAGACTCTTGAGAAATGATAGGATCATTTACATGTCTGGGTAACACCTGCTGACCACAGACCATGACTCCCACTAGATGTATTTTCTTTTATAAAAACCCTATATAGAATCAGTTACCAGGACAAACAAATCTTAGTAAAACCCTTTGACATTTTACGATGGGAGATTTGGTTAAAATTATACGATCTATCATGAAGCATGCAAATTATTCCTTATAGTCCATTGCTATAAAGCTACAGTTACTTGTCCTGGTTTCCTCTCTCCTATTATGTTTTTTCCTATAAATGCTGGCAAACACAAAAAAGCCATAATGGGGGCACCATAGAGACCATGATTTGTTTTGTTGCTCCAGTGGGGTTTGTGGCTGCCATATTAAGCCATGTCACTTACTGTCCCAGACTACTTGATGGTGATTGCTGACCAGGGGCATGCACACTTGAATCCAGGGAATGTAGAAAATCAGATGGCACACACTCCAGCAATCGTGCTAAATGTTTGCAGTTTATTGAGATCTCCACACAACCAACATTTTTTGGTAAACGGAGGGTGGGAACATTCCCGTGTTTGTCTTGTGGTTGCTGGAACAGTATTATCAAAGGGGATAGTTTTAACCACCTCTCTAAAGGATATCACATTAAATTACAGCATTTTGCCACTTGCACCACCACGGGGGTTATTCATATGTTAAAGTGCCCCTTTGGGAAAGCATATGTTGTTAAAACGAAGCGAGAGGTTAGAACAAGGATTGGGGAACACAAAAGGACAATTACCAATTGTGATTTAGAAAAACAAAAGTACGTTACCCCAGTAAGTAGACACTTTTTGCTACAGGGCCATAACAGTAATCAATTAAGGAGGTTGGTTCTACAGGTGGTGAACATACTCCCTAGAGGAGGAGACTACAATCGTATATTACTTCAGAAAGAAATAATGTGGATTGATAGGCTGAATTCCACAGCCCCGATGGGACTGAATGAACATTTTAATTATTCATGCTTTTTCTGAGATAGCGATGTGTTTTTCTTTATGTAATTTGGATATATAGTGACTTGCATTGACCCCTAGTGGTGAAAATTTATTTTATTTTTATTTTACAGTTACAAGAAAAGTCTCGCTAATGCATTGATATATATTTGGACAATTCACCTTTATTATTACTGTTTGGACACAAGTAATACGCACTTCACATCACTATACAGGTATTATAATGATATATTAATACACAATGTATCACAGTCTTTTATTGATTTGTTTGTATATACACTTTGTGATGTCACTTAATTAGAGGGGAGAGGTGTGCCTCCTCTGCACTCTTATATATATATATACATGTGAACTAAGTTACACTGATGAGAGCACTTGAGAAAGGAGGTTGTGTGGAGAGCTCAATAAACTGCAAATATTTAGCACAATTGCTGGAGTGTGTGCCATCTGATTTTCTACATTCCATGGATCATTGGAACCAAGGTTAGCAGCAAGGTTTCCAGATTGAGCACCACCTGAATATATACACATAATTTTGCTCTACTATATATTGGACACTTGCACCAGTTCCAGGCAAGCTATCTGTGTGCATAACCTTGCCAGCAAAGGATGTGATTCATTGGGGCTTGACAACTCCACTATGCAGCACTGCACTTGGGTATGAGGCACACCCAAAAATTTGCCAGCGACTGCTTTGCAGGCAGCGCAACACTTCCCCAGTTGAAAATTCGCTCAGACAACGCTAATTCACCAACATGCGAAGTTGCGTCCAGGGCGCCAAACGTTGGTGAATTCTGCTAGCGTTAATTCGGCAAGCAGAGCGAAGTTGCGCTAGCGTTGGCTAATTTGCATACAGCGGGATGTTAAAGTTGAATGGACGTAACTGTTGTAGCAAATACATTACAGGGAAACTTAATAAAAGAAAATAGAGTTGTTATAATGCCCTAAACATGAGCATAGTGCAGAGCTGGAAATAGGGGTAGGCAGAAGAGGCACGTGCCTAGGGTGCAAAGTTGGAGGGGCGCCAGGCACAATACCTCTTCTGCCGGATTTTCCCTAGTTCGGTTCCCTTGTGTCCCCACTTGCAGCAGCAATTCCAGCCGCTAGCACTCCTCCATGCGTGCGCACGCACTCATGTACGCATCTCCAGGGCATGTGCTGGTCTGCGCAATTACTCATTCGTGCGCATGAATGTGGAGGGGGGGCAACAGTCGGCTGGGTTGCCTAGGGCATCCAGCCGACTTGGCCCGTCACTGGCCCAGTGCATATTTTATGTGCCATATGTTAGTAAATGTAGGGGGGAATCCAGTTACCTCAAAAATACTTTACACTCTTTTGCAGCCTATCACCCTAAAAACGAAAAGACGCCAACTAAATTTTGAGGAAGTCCTATCTACTCTATTGCACTTCACCTGGTCTGAGGTGGCGAAGGCAAGTCTGGCACAAGAGGTAACGTTCAGTAAAATCCGCATCTTAGTGAATTTACGTAGTTATGTCCCTTCGCCAGAGCGCAACTTCGCCTGGCGATTAAGTGCGAATGAGCGCAGCGTCAGTCTCCTTCACTAGCGAAGTTACGCCTGCGCCCAGTTAGTAAATCGGAGAAGTACCGAAATGACGTCACGTCATGCCTTTTATGTATCTCGATGAAGGCACTTCTGAAGCTTTTATTGGTAGTGATGATTCTCAACAAAGAATACTTTTGCTTTTAATTAATTTTAGAATAAAAAGTTTGGAGAACTAGTGGGTGCCAAACATTATATATATACATATATTAGGAAAGCAGAAGATATTACAAAATAAATAAAAAAAATGGATGTATGACAGAGGAAAGGCTGCAGAAAACACAACTACAGCAGCTAGTTCTCCTCTACAGACATTATAACTGTAGTAACTGCAATGTCATAGGGCGTGTAGAGCAGGAAGAGATTGATAGTGTGGTGACTGGTGAGTTGGGGAGAATAGAGAATTTGTGTCATTATTGATGTCAGGAGTACAGGACAAGCTGTCATTGCTTTTATTGCGCCCACATGTTTGTGCTTTATAGATATTGCTAAATTCCAGCTTTTCTAGAGTCTAGCAGATCCTTTACAAATGAGGGTTCAGGCTCTGCTACTGGTAAATGTGTCACAGGCCTAGATAAATGACAAGAGCAAGGAGACAGTATAAAGTAGAGCAATATGTTGTTATATGTTATGTGCCATTCTCTATATCTCTATATCCATTTTAGATAAGGTAATGTCAATACTTATGGACTGCAAAACTACTGAGGAAAGTCTATGTAATGAGTATGTATTCCCCCACCCCTTCAAAAACCTAATCATTATTCATTCCCCAGCCTTTCCTTAGACAGGCAGAACCCTTCCTATTAGGCTAAAGATTAATATATATTTCTTATGTTCTGTAATAAAAGGAGTTTTTAAAGAGGACCCGTCACCCAAAAAAATTATTCAAAATCCTATTTTATCACATCAGTCAAGCAAAATGAACTCTAATTACACTATATAAATTATTTGAATCTTGTTTCCTTCCATCTGGGATTTCAAAATTATAGCAAGCAGGCAGGAGCCATTTTGTGGACACTGTTATTAAGGCAAGCCTTGTATCATCTCAGAATCTTGTTTGTGCACCAGAATGTGGGACCTGATGTCCATCCCCATGCCCTGGCTACACAATTAAATGGTAAAGAGCATGGGGGAATGTGTGGAGAGCGGTGACATCTAAGAAGTGCTGAATGGAAAGTGAAAGTAATTGTCTGCCCCCCCCCTCTATGCCCATGGCATAGAGGAGGGGCAGACAATATTTGATTGACAACTGAGACTTTTAAATGAGCTTAGAAACAGCTATGAATGCTTTAATGAAAAATAGAAATTGGATTTTATGTTTAATTTGAAAAGGACTTTTATTATACAGATTTTTGTGTCTGGGTGACAGGTCCACTTTAAAAGGTCTGCAGAGTCAGACAGACTATATGCCAACCAAAACTTTAAAAAGTATAACCTTTACAATGTTTAGTTTTAAAATATATTTAATATACTGTACATTCTAACATTTTAACTTGAGAAAATTCTTTCCTTTCAAAACCAAAAACCAAAGCCTTTTGTGTTATTTAAAATACTGAAAGTATAGTAAAATATATTTTAACAACAGGAAAAATATGTTAAAGGGGAAGGAATAGCATTTTAGACTTGGGGGTGCCAAAAGTTAGGCACCCCCAAGTAACTACTTTTACTTACCTGACACCCTGGGCCGGCTCTCCTTTCAGCAGAAAACCTCAGCGCCCGGGGTTCTTCTAGCCACCACCATGGAGAGATCCTTTTCCTGCTATTCATTCTCCTTTAAGAGACAAGTATATTATATGACTGCTCATCTATACAAGATTCATGTCTTCTAACTATTCCTGTTTTTTGGGTAATTACACATAGCGTAAGGCCAAATATGCCCCTAACAGTAAGTTTGCCTCATAAAATTTGATGAATCGAAAATGGTTAATTATATATTCTATCTAGGCTTGCACTTTATAGCATTTTAGGTACAATGGTGCTACATGATCCTGCAGTGAAAACCATTTTCAAAAGAAAAAACTGATTTTTTTAATAGTTAATTTTGAAATTTGATGTGGGCTCAACCATGTTCTTAGTTTCTCAGGTGCCCTCAGCCATATGACTATACCATAAAAATCATGACATGCCTTTAGAGCAAAGATTTTCAGTTAACCCTGGTCAGTGCCATAGTAAATATAAAATAATCATTGTTTTAGAATACAGTCTGATCTGTATAAATCTGATTTTTTTGTTCTTTGTACCTGCAAATGTACAGGAAGAATTAAGGGGGACTTAAACTTAAATGATCGAAAATACAACGTTAGCATTGTCCAGCAAATTAATGTAGAGCAAAGCTGTCTAACTGGAGGCCCACAGGCCTGATGTGGCCCTCCAAATAATTTTTATGGCCTCCAGACTGCTCAATGGCTTTATAAACTTCAAGGTATGATATAATTTTATATAAAATGGCACTTAAACATGCTTCCTAAGAAATAATCACCAATTACAAGTAATCAGTTGGACAGTACTACTGTAGAAAATGAAAGCGAATGTAAAGAACTAACCTAGATTACTGTGTGGAATGTCCTCCATAGAGAAATTTGTGTTCTGTGGGAGGGATATGTTCATATTGGCCCAGGGATGTTATGGGTATTCCCTAGTCTATAAAAGAGAAAGGATCCAAATAAGTATTCCTAAAGCAGGAGGCCTCAGTAAGGCGAAACCTGAAATCTAAAGTAAACTGGATACAGATCCTGCTATGCTGATGTCAACTGATGGTGCGATGTGTTATGATATGAATATCCCATGTTGTGATAAAATAAGAATATCTAGTGTACCAAGTAAAGTACTTTTCGAGCAGTGCTGTACCTGAAGAGCATCTAGAGCAAAATACCCTCATTTCCAAAATTCTTAAAGTACTACTGCTCAATAAACCGTCATTTAGCAACACCGACCCAACTGATTCAAGAGTATCTTCCAGTTAAAACTCAGTCTGCTATATTTATAATTGCTTTAGCCTTCTTATTGTCATATGACCAGCACTGAAGACTTTAAACCATGTTCTCCTAGCTCTGAACACCTAAACATCTTCTGAAGATTAATTATAGTATAATATTGGCAAATGAGTGATGAAAAGCTAGAATAGAGGATTCTAGTATCAGTAGTTAAGTTTGGGATGCCTATATAATTAGGAGAGCTAGGGCATGTAAAAGAACGAGGTAAAGGAGATTAGATATATAAAAAGCAGTGTCTGCTATTCTGATGTCTAGTTACATTACGCAATACTGGGAAGTCAAAATTTTTAACATCAAGATGAAATTCTGTTATGTAGGATTTCCACGCATTCTCATAAATGCTTTTGCATCTGTAATTAGCAGGGAGCACAGCAAGAGAACTTGAAGTGTGATGTTCTGTTCAAAAGGGACATGAGCCCGCCCTAAAACCAACATACTAAGAGAAATGTATTAGGTTCACTATGGAAGTTGTACAGCATTTAAAAAAATGTATGGAAAGTCGAAAGATGTTATAGGCCAACTTATCCATAGTGGGCAAGTATGTACTGGGTACAGGCCCCAGCAATTTTATATACAGCCATTTTCGTGTACAATGTATGTCACCATAGACAGCGCAGGTGGTCATACAAAAATACCTTGCATAGCCCTGCTCTAAAGATACTAAGTTTTATTTGCAATAGAAATGATAAATAAATAACCCCTTTTAATAACATCACCATGAACCACATAAAAGGAATGATAAAAAATACTGGCCTACCATCTTTAAAATATCAAAGATTCTCTTCTGTCTGCATAAAAACATGCCGAATAAAAGCACCACCATATTATATCAAATAAAATGATGGAAGCTTTTTTGGAACACTTTGTCTCCCCAGCTCTAGAGTTTAATGTGCGAAAGCCTATGCTTTTAGCACTAATGTACATTTGGAATGTGTCATTAAAGAACCTGAGGACTTTACCTTGCACACAGTGCTCTCTGGTGGAGAGAAATTTAACATCATCACAAAGGATATCAACGGATCTTGCTTCTTGAATGTAATGTCTCCAGTTTTTATTACATTCCTTAAAAGTCATCATTGATGTAATTTTAAAAATGCAGCTAAAATTACTTTTAGCTTTATGATTTTGTAAATAAGCTTTTCTCCTGTAAATAACGTTTTCTGAGTGATGATTTTGGTGGGATGTTCTTTTTATTTCTCTGGTAGCTGGTATTGATTTTGCTTTTGTTACTCTAGGAAATAGACCGAATTCAGCAGCACAGTACTGCTCGTGGGATCGCCTTTTTATTTCACTGACTGCAGTCAATAAAGCAGAAAAGGGCTGTTTTCCACAGCACACTTAAAAAGACTTATATGAGTAGATACCTTAAACCTGAGCCATTCAGGAAAGCCAAATGATTGGCAAGTCAGACCAACTGAGATTTCTGTTTCAAATAACAAGGTATTTTATACATATATGTATGTAGGGCACTCAATATTCCTTTATGAACAACGTTACCTGTAGGGAGGGTAGAGGGTACACATGTACAACGATCTACTCAAAGAAAATGCAAGAAAGTCACCCATGGGTGTCCATTTTTTACAGATGTTTTTCAACATCTATAACATTATTGCATCATTTAAACTGTATAGCTGCCCAGTAGGATGATAAAGAATTTAAAGCTACTCATGCTTTTATTTAAGCTGGTCTTGGGTTGCTTTTTGCCACTCATTAGCTGGTATGCTATGTCTGTGTTATTGATATAATGAGGATGGCGATGACCAGTGAGCTTTGGAAGTACCTTCACTGTGGCCAGATAGGAACATTTTAAATGGGTGGTTTACATTTAGGTTAACTTTTAGCATGTTAAAGAATGGCTTATTTTAAGCAACTTTTCAATTGGCTTTAATTTCTTTCCAGCTTTCAAATGGGGGTCACTGACCCCATCTAAAAAAAACAAATGCTCTGTAAAACTAGAATTTTATTGTTACTGTTACTTTTTGTTACTCAGCTTTCTACTTACACCCTCGCCTATTCATATTCATATTCAATTCAATGTTTGCTCGGGCAAACCCTAGCAACCCGATTGCTGAAACTGCTGAATAAAAAGCTACATAACTAATGAAACTATAAAAAAAACACCTTGTACCCAATTTTAATCTGGCGCAAGGTGCAGAGCGCAGCAAGATACCAGATGGTATAAATGAGCCTTTTATTTGGGATCTTCCTTAATAAACCCTTAAGCTGGCCATAGACGCAAAGATCTGATCGTACGAATTGATCGTACGAATCGAGGATTCGTACGATTTTCGAACCGTGTGTGGAGAGTCCCGACATTTTTCGTCCGGCGGAGATCGGTCGTTTGGTCGATCGGACAGGTTAGAAAATTTCTGTCGGCTGCCGATAATATCTCTGCGTGTATTGCCGATCGTATGATTTTCAGTGGGAGACTGTCACTAGCTTTGGTTGGACATAGATTTCGTACGATTGCTGTCAGGGGCAGAACATTGCTGATCTGTTCTTTAACTGGTAAGACTTTGATCTGAATGGTTAGTGGTGGGTCGGGAGATGGGAAAGTCCGATCGAACGATGATTCGTACGATCAGATCTTTGCATCTATGGCCAGCTTTAGGGCTGAATAATACCTAGAGTGGTGACTATGATCCTAAGGAAATGGGGTTAGTTAATATCTCTGCCTTTAAGAACAAATTACATGCAGGTTGGATAAGTGGCTGCTTTGGAAGTCCAGACCTAGGTATTGTGTTTAAATTGCTGTCTTCGTCATTGTAAATCCAGTAAAAAAAAAAAGAAAAGAGCTATAAAAATCTTCCTCATTCTCTTTATGAGTACAGCTGTGTTTTTACTGTACATTATACAGGAGGAATATCATGTTCAAGCAACCTTATGTCTATAAAACTATTTTAGTACTTGCAGGCTAACAGGACAATGTACGAGGCATTGCAATTAAGCTGAATCTGACTTTACAGGGATATAGGTAGATCTGGCCATTTCTGTTTTTTACCTCCAAATTTTCATAATAGAAGGAAATGGGAACAAAACGGGCAGTTCTGCTCATCTTCTCATATATAAGAATGAGCCTTATACTGTAAATATGTTAGGGTGTCCTGGCAACCACACATCACAAATTCATAAAGATTAATAACGTCCTTTTTTTTACTGCAAGCTCAGCAAGAATGTTTAGTTACGGTATATAAAATGAAAATTGCAAGATCACATCATATATTTATAGTAAAGGCCTTGTTAAATTTCAAATAGCTCTGGCAAGATATAGTCTTATATAACACACACACACTCTCTCTATCTCTTCTAGCCTACAGTGGCAGTACCCATTGAGTTACCAGGGACAGCAAAAAGCTCTATGAATCAATTTTTATAGTTGTCTTATATTTTTTAATGCTTAATAGTACACTGAAAAAGGGAATTGTAGTCCACCATTTTTTGGTATATGTCTCCTTTTAATACATTACCTAGCTTTGGGTTTCTTGACCAACAGGCAGGGTTGGAACTAGGGGTACGCAGACGAGGCACGTGCCTAGAGAGCAAGACTCGGAGGGCGCAGGCACATACCTTCTCTGTTGCCTTGCCTACCACCAGTCCGGCCAGTATCCCCTTTCTGAGCAGTTCCACTCCACCAAACGTTCCTATGCGCCCCTTATCGCATGCTTGTGTGCTCTCCTTTGCACAAACACGCGCCTGCATGATGGGGTGGGACCGTGGGAGCGAGCAAAATGTTGCTAGTTTACTGGTATGTTTGGGGTCCTTGTCTTGTTGAAACACCCATTTCAAGGGCAGCCAATCATTTTCTGCACTTCTTTATATGTTTTCCCCTCTCCAATCAACTTTTTAATAAAAATACGCTGTTCTTCTGAACAATGTCTGGAATGACCCATTTTAGTCAGATTTTCAGAGAGAAATGTACTACATGCACAGCATGCACAACATTTGCTGCCTTCCTTCCTTAAATAACGGTCATAATTGGCACCTGTTTTTGAATTATCTCACTGCAATTATTTTGAACAAACTTCGATTAATGATTGAATTACACAGAATCAGCAGTGTAAATGACATGACTGTTGGTTTTCTATTACTCTACTACACCTACTAGTAAATTATTTGCCATATAGAAATATAATTTCTACCAACAACAGTGATTGATCAGCTTAGTGATGAACACTAGAGTACATTAGAATAAAATCTGCACGTCTATGGCCAGTTTACTGAGTTTAGGGGATCTATGCACACTATTCTTTATATACAGAATATAAAAGCCTTATTAGTAATTAATTAAGATTCTTATTACATAGCAGGTCCCAAACCAGTGCAATTACTAACAGAATTGAATGAGCAGCCTGGCAACAATGAGGCAAACCTCATTTTCTGTTGTATGGTTTGTGACAAACACTAAGCTTAGATTCTCAACATCTGCCCCCTGAGCACAATGAGCATGTGCAGTGTCACTGACAAGATGGCCAACAAGATCAGAAGATGAGGATTTCCTATGACAAATTAAAAGCCTGGTTTAGGCTGTGCAGTAAATAAAAAATATCAGCCAGTAAAAGCTGCTAGTTCAGTTCTTCCAGGTCTAGTCCTCAACTAGTGGGCCTAATCGATGGTTGAAGGACCACTTGTTGATGTGGCCATTGCCATGACAAGTTGCATGTATCATCATCGTGATTTGATCATTTTGCCTGAGAACCCAAACTAGGGTTTAATTCTCCTTTAAGCAACCCTATGTAATTAAAGTACAACCTGATGCTAACCATATGTGTGGACACCCATTAATAGGATTCTCATGCATTAGTTAATTCATACTGCAAACCTTCTACACTCTACAGTGATGAAAGGTGGCGTAAGCCTCATGAACCCATTGAGTCCCTGTCTCTATGTTGCTTCCCTATGTATTTGCATTTTCTTGTCTCTGAACCCATTGTGTCCATGTCTCTATGTTTCTTCCCTATGTATTTGCATTTTCCTGTCTCTGTATACTTTCATTTAAAGTTGAATGTTATTTTGTGCTTCTGAAAAAATGTCCTCAGTTTGTGGAAAATAAACATGGCTATTTGCTCTGAAATTTGCATACTGCACTGCATACATAAGGAATCAATCTGGCAACTCCACCCCATATGGTTAGCTAAATGTATAAAGAAAAGCAGACAACTTGCACGTCACAGTTCTTTTAAAAATATATATTAGATCGTAAAAGATAAATGTATTAAAAGAAGCGCATGTGTATGTAAGCACTTGCTTTTCATTTAAAATAAACAAAAGTAGGACTGTTGCATAATATATATAAATCTGCATTTAAAAAAAAACCAAAATAATCTACACATTATTTTAACAGTAACTGACACCCAAAGTTTTTATAATGAAGAACCAATGAACCATAAAGTACTAAAGTATGGTGTCGCACACTTTAATTTTAATAAAAAAAATACTTAGACATACATTTGAATATAATGTACTGTATGTAAACATCACTGCGCCAGCTCCGAAAGCATAGTGCACTATATAGCTTCTACTGCGGATCTTTTAGTACTTTAAGTCACACTTACATAAAAGACCACTGGTGCAACAGATTCATTTCACTGCAGTTTCCTGATTGACGTCTTGAGGTATGACGTCTTTTTCTTTTTTAAATAAAAAAAAAACAGCATCTATGGTCTGTGTATCTGGAAAACCACAATTTCCTGAAAAAATAGAAGCCTACGGGACAACTTTAGATACGTGAGCAATATTTCTGGTCATTAAGCAGTCATGGGATTAAATATTTCCCAGCTCTCTCTCTTATTGTAGACTCATTATCAGTTGTGATCGTCCACAGTATCCCCTGGGCAGTTTGATTCCATGTCTTCTTCATCTGGAATGTGATGAGAACAGAATTTATTAATAAGAACATGTAAAGTAATGCATTTGGTACATTTAATAATACTTCAAGCAGCAGGCTTTAGCTTTAAATGCTAAGAACCAAGCTTGATTCAAACACTTATTTTTGAAACCCAAACAGTCCTGCAAAGTACAACACACTGCTGCTTTGAGCGAGAAAGGCTTTTTAATGTCAAGCAGTTGTTTTTTTGGGCAGAGTTCATAAAACCCCTAAATTATAAATACAACGTGTCAATTTGTCAGAATGCGTTTGTGTAAAACACGGATTCATAAAAAATGCCTAGCCACGATTAAACTCAGGGTACATCCCTGTTATGCATTAAATCCGTGTTCTATACTTCCTCTACATGGCAGACACACCTTCCTTTTTAAACTTTGCAGCACTGGGGTTAACTTTCATGGAAAAAACTGTTATGTGTGTGTTTACCTTTAAATATGTGTAAAACAAAACAGGGGTTATGTAAAGTGAGTCCCTGTAGTTTTTAATTATCCATCAAACTGCTGATGCTCCTGTAACCACAACAACAGTTTAAGGTTAAGTACAGCAAATGCCTGTATTACTCATTCACATTAGGGGGAATAAACATAAAACAGAACTGAGGTCACATTCATACACAGCCTACAAATCTTGAGCTTGATCAAATACAAGTGCAACAAGGGGTTCAGCAGAGACTAGCAAGCTACAGGGACTGTTGTAATTAAAAAAAAAAAAAGAGGTAGTGACTGGAGACAAGTGGACTTTTCTATGTCCTTAATATGAAAGTTAACATATTGTCCTAACTGTAGTAATAAAGCTTGTGTGCTACATTTCGGTTTAACAACAAAGGCTGCATGTGTACAATGTATTTTTAAAAATAAAAGGTGAAGATGTACTGCTCGAGATAAGGTTTCGGTGCCACAACCATATACATCCTCACCTTTTCATCTGAAGATGAAATTCAATATACTGTACAAAGAAATCTTCATTAAACAGAAAGGTGGAACAAAATTGATGGAAAGCACATCTCTCAGATTTATACATCCATCCCGCGTTCAAGAGAAATCTCTTTACAAGCAATTTTTTATTTTGCTGAAACCAATTTTTTTAAAAATTCAACTCAAAATCAGTACATATGAATGCAAGGCCATCTACAACCAAGTGCTCTTACAGGAACCCAATGCCAGGTAGTACCGGCTTACATTTAAAAATGCCCCCCTTAACATGCAGGATTTGTGCTGAAATATATTTTTTTAACCTATATCATCTAGTCCAGTGCCTTCCAAATGTTTACAGACTTATAACCAAAGACACAAGTAGACAAATGAGTATACTGAAAAATAACTATTTCATAAACAGTTGATTATATTGACAAAGTGTCTAGTTTCTAGGATAACACTTCTCATGAATTTCTGTTTTAATGAAAGTTATCCTTTAAAAGTGAGTCAGTGCTTGCACACTTAGCCAGTGAATCAGCCTTCTGTTACTTCCAGTTAATTCAGACAAACAGTAAAGTACACCAAAAAAATTTATTTTTACCTTGATAGGTTGTCCCATACCAGATACAAAATAGATGGTTTCCTCTCAAATAGCTTGTCAAGAATTGAAGTTTTTCCAATGTTTAGAAGAAGATAAATATTTCTTGGGGGACAATTTATAAAGTTTTGCATGATCATAAAAGATATGTACAAAAGTATACAAAATTCTTGTTCCGTTTATGCCTCTATTTATAATGAATTTGTCAAATATAAAAATCTCAGACTACCCCAGCACAACTACTTTCAAAACATTAGCATTGCATAAATCTCACACATTGTACCTATGGAGCCTTCCAATTTAATTCGAAGTGCTAGAATCTGACTTGATTGCACCTCAGAGTCTACCCAGAAATAAAGTAAATTAAACAATGAAAAAAAAAAGTGTCACAACAGAAGCAATTTAAATAAAACCATGCAAAAATAAAAAACAATTGTCTCAACGTCCATCCGCTCTCCAGTAGCTGGGAGTAATTTACCCATGTTACCAGGAAAGATAGGAAAGAAAAATCCAGAAAAGTTCAAAATAAAATCCCATGGCAAAGTTATCTTAATTAGTGGTAAAAATTGTAAATGCTTTCTTATAACACAGTTTGTTATGCATGCAGAAGTTTATGGCAAATGGAAACACAAGTAAGGTGCCATTTAAAAAAGTGTATTTTATTCATATTACTCCAAAATTAATGTACATTGTAAAAACTGGAATAATCCTGAATGAATCTGCCTTTAAATGATCATATAGTAAAATCAGATACTTATCCTAACAAACAATGATTTTTAGATCTGAATGCAAATCCAAGTCTTTTTCCAGTAAATCTATATTGGAACTTACACTTAGCTCTTCTGTTACCAAATCCTTGTCCTCTTCGGTTTCCTCATCTGCTTCCTGCTCATCCATTTTTGGCCAATACCAAGCTTCTCTGGGTGTGCTTATACTCTAAAAACAAACAACCAATATTCCTTGAGACAGCATTCTCACGTCGAATATTTTGATGCTTTCTGTTTTTGATCAGCTTAGTAGCTCAGCAGTTATTACTGCTTTTCACTTCGGGGGGGAGGAAGTCACACAAACTTCTGGTGAAACTTTCACCCTTTGATAAATACGCCTTTAAAAATCTCATACAAATGAATGGATAGAGGCAGAATTTCACTTTAGCGGACTGTGGTGACCTCTAACTTCACTCTTTGATAAATGTACCCCCAAATCTCAAAAGAATTCAGCATATGTTTGCATTAACAAAATATCATGCATCATTGTTTTGTAGTCCATTATGTAATTTAAATGAACATAAGCAAGTTTAGACTGACAAAAGAACACAATATACAAAAAAGAAAAAAATAATTTTATCATGGGACCTAGAGGTAGCTCTCATCACCACTGATATTAAAGTACATTAGTCTACTATTAGAAAAAGGCTACATAAATTAGATTGACGTAGAAGTTGTGCCAGGAGGAAACCTTTGCTGTCCAGAAAAAACATTAGGGCAAGACTAAGGAACAAGGTTAAGCAAAGGCGAGGACTTCTGGAACAATGCAATTTGGACAGATGCTTGAGGATAATGTGAGACATCTTCCAGAAGAGTTAAGCTCAACTGAAAGTGAACCTTGTAACATGACAATGACCCTAAACAATGCAGTAGATCCAAAATGAATGGTAGAGAAAAAGAAATAGACAGTTAAGGAATGGACCAAATCAAAGCCCAGATTTAATTCTCATTGAGATGCTTTTGGGGGATTTGGAAGAGGCTGTGCATGCAAGAAACCTCTCAAACATGGTACAGATGAAATAATTCTGCATGGAGGAGTGGGAAAGAAAAAAATTCTCCCAGTGGATGCCAAAGACAGAGGGTACCTACCTACCAAATAAAGCAGTACCAGATATTAGAGATAGGGGGTGCACATACTTTTTCCACAGAAGGAAATTGCATAACTTTGCAAAGTCGTTTATCAATTTTTGTTGTCCAGTTACATCAACATTATCTTTATATACTATTTGAATGGAGATCGAATTTGGATATGTCCACATATTTCAGTGCTGTACAATATATTATAAAGTGATTAAAAAAAGTATAACATTTTGTGAGTCAATGACTATTTAGTAATTACACACACACAGATATCACATTTAACTGAAAATGCCTTACTATAGTATGTGTGAATTTTACAGTACAGGTATGGGACCTGTTACCCAGAATGCTCAGGACCTGGGGTTTTCTGAATAACGGATCTTTCTGTAATTTGGATCTTCATGCCTTGAGTCTACTAGAAATTCATTTAAACATTAAATAAACCCAATAGGCTGGTTTTGCTTCCAATAAGGATTGATTATATTTTAGTTGGGATCAAGTACAAGCTACTGTTTTATTACAGAGAAAAAGGAAACATTTAGATTATTTGGATAAAATGGAGTCTATGGGAGACAGCCATTCTATAATTCGGAGCTTTCTGGATATCGAGTTTCCGGATAAGGGATCCTATACCTGTACAGAGAAAAATGTATTCCGTGCCACAATACTATTCCACTACTGTACTTTAAATATATTTCATTATATAAATCCCTTAAGCAAATTATAGCCTAGCTGCATAACCTTAAAGTTGGCAAAGATCAATTGAGCTGTGTAGCATTGTAAGAACCCTGAGGATGTAGGCCACCCCTTCAGCAGTACAGACATATTACATATGCTCTGTTTAAGCACCCTGACCTCATAACATGTCTGAAAGGAAGCAAGAAATAATTAAAAAAGAACAACTCTCACGAAAAAATAAAAATTAAGTTTATTAAAATAAGATTAATTATGCCAGCATTGGTCACTCTATTGTTACATAAGAAAACATTTTCTAATAGCCAGTTGTTGCTATAGTTTTGCAGATAATGGTGTTGCTACTGGAGGAGCAGCATGTGCACTGAAACCATCCAGAGCTGCTTTGGCGCTTTGGAGTTTTCATAGGCAAGAATTGAACTCACGACTTTTGGGACTGTAGGCAGACACCTTAACCACGTGACCATTCAGGATGCCTCCCATGAGGAACCCGGGGGTTGACTCTATTAGCAGGGGTGGGAGGGGGGGCAGGTGCTGGTTTTGCACTCGGGCCCGCAGTCCTCTAGTTATGCCACTGCGTGCAGGAAAAGTGATCTAATAAATATATAAGTGGCCCACCAGCAGCCATTATCTCCTAATAGTGAAACTGCTGAGAGCCAAAGCTCAACTTTAGCTAAAAGTCTGCATTTAAATTTAGTTAGCTGTAAGGTACAACATGAACAAATGGCTCAGCCTTGTCTTTCCATTATCTCAGCATTTTCATGTAAAAGATATAAGGCTGTTTTTACCTTTAACCTGTACTAAAGAATAGTCTGCATTGCCTAAAATTGAAGATGCTGACATTATGTCAAAATCCAATATTGCTGGCAAGGGAGATGTAATATGTTGATCTCTCTTTTTCTAATACTTCTAGTTTCAAGGGCATTCAACTTCAACAGTCCAGAGATCAGACATATAATACAGTTTACTAAAAGGGCACTTCTGTAAATAAATAATACACATACTGACAAAAAGTCAAGAATGTTTTATTGGCAATTTTGCTTTTCTTTTCGAGCCAAGAATAATAATTAAATAACAAAAAATGTACATAACAGCGTGTAAAATAAAAATAGCAGATGCTGTATATACAACAACTCTTAGCAGATGACCAAGGCAAAAAGTATCCAGAAAGTGAGATAAACGTGACAAAATAAAGACGATTGGGTTTGATGCCCAGGTTGAATGTAATGCGCAACATGTAGCCATGTTATAAAATTTTTGTCTTGATCATTAAAGGGCTGAAGTATTACTGGTGGACCTTCCCTCTGTTTTATCTCTTATCCTCTTCCTATTTTCAGGCAAGCTGTAAAGTTGGACATACACTATAAGAGGTTGCCAAATGAACACCAATGCAGTCCTCAATCCAAATCTGCCTGTGTATAGCCAAGCTTTAGGCCCACTGATCCCTGGGTTCATGTAAACATACTGTTGGTGACCCTATCAAACAGTTCAACACTAACACCATAAAAGAAATTTTTGTTCTGTGCCGAGTGCAATTTGTCCAATACTACACTAATATGGAGTAGATAGCTCCTTGGGATGATTGGCTGGTTATCCCACGCCTCAGCTCAGCTTAGCTCATGTGCAGTCAATTTAAGAAGCAAATGAAGCAAATACATATAGTACATGACAGCGTTGTTATCATTATATAACATACTCTTCCCCATCTTTTAAAGTATTACAGTGGGAATAAGATCAACAAAAGTGTATCTTCTTTTTTGTAAAGGAGATAACCGGCAACATGTTTGTTAGTTCATATTCTGCCTATTTATAATGGTAATGTATTGAACAGGCAATAACTTAATAACAAGCAAATGTTCTTTACTGTGTTTTCCATGTTATTATGCTAGTAACCAAAATTTTCCAATGCTTGACCAATAAAGTTCTTACATTATAGTCCTGATATGTTACTGTAAACACAAGCTATGGTAATTCAAATATTCCTTGTGCAATGATGCATACACATACCTTTTCATACATTCGCGCTTTGACCATCAAATTGTGTTACTCACTTGCTTATGAGAACATGCACTACGCATTCACAGTAGCTGAGGAGAGCTGAAAATTTGAACGTCAAACGTAAATGTCAAACCAAACATAAGGTGAGGGTTACAGGGAGATCCACATACATCAAAATTATGGCACGGAATAACACTATAGGAGTTTTTTTATGGTCAAAACTGTCAAATTCGACTAGTGAGTTATTCTAATTCAATTCGAGTTTTTTTAAAAAAGTTTGAATTAGATTTTCGAGATTTATCATACTTTGGCCCTTTAAGAATTTGAATTCGACTACTTGCTACCTAAATCTTTCCAAATTGTTGTTTAAGTCAATGGGAGAGGTCCAGGGATCAACTTTGAGTTGTTTGCACAAACAAACAGCAACTGAAAGCCACTGCAGTAAAGGCCTGGCAGAGCATTAAAAAGGAGAAAACCCAGAATCTGGTGATGTCCATGAGTTCAAGACGTCAGGCTGTCATTGTCAGCAAAGGGTTTTTAACCAAGTATTAGAAATGAACATTTTTTACCCACGTTACAGCCAGACCAAATTGATACTCTAGAGGCAGACATAACTGAGCAAGAGTTGATAGCAGCTATTGAGGCTTTTCCCCCTGGGAAGGTACCTGGTCCTGATGGCCTTCCCATTGAAATCTTCAAACGCTTTCAAAAGGTAATTGCAACGCATTGGTCTCTCAAACTTTGCCCCCCTCTATGTAATCCTGCTGGAAAAACCTGGCAAGGATCCAAGGCAATGTGATACTTATCGTCCCATTTCCTTGTTAACAACCGATATCAAAATTCTGGCTAAGGTGCTTGCTACAAGGTTGGGCTCAGTAATTCACCATTTGATCATGAAGACCAAACTGGTTTAAGTCTTCCACTAGACAATCAAGGCCAAATAACCATAGTAGCTTTGGATATAGCCAAGGCGTTTTACAAGGCAGAGGCTTTGTACTTATGGCAAACGCTACAGTGATTTGGGTTTGGTCCCAAATGTATTAATATGATCAAACTTCTGTATACAGCCCTGACAGCTGGGTAAGAATTAACAACTCTTTAACAGCTCCATTTCAACTGCATAGAGGGACTAGACACTCTCCCCTCTTTTGTTTGCTCTGGCAGTCGAGCCCCTAGCCCACCTTATCAGGAAGCATGGGAATATTTCAGGCTTTAAATTTGGTCATAGAGAGGATAGGGTCCAATTATATGCAGATGATGCATTACTCTACTTGGGAGACAGAGAAAATTCCCTAAAAAATGTAATGTCCATTCTATCAGACTTTGGCACAATGTCTGGACTAAAATTAAACCAAACCAAGTCTATTGCGCTTTTGATAGACCCACTTATGGAGCATGAGTGCTTTCCCTTTCCCTTTAAAATAGCTTTCCCTTTAAAATAGTGACTGGTTTCACTTACCTTGGGGTGTTAGTGACGTCTAATCTGTGGTCCCTATCAGCATTTAAATCTAGACCCACTTCTTGACTGGATGGGGAACAAGCTGAAATCGTGGTCTAATTTATCCATTGGTCCTTCAGGAAGAGTCCAGCTTATTAAAATGCTTTTTTTGCCCAAACTCTTATACATGCTTCAACATGCCCCTATGTGGATACCCAAATTCTATTTTGCTAAAACAAATGCTCTCTTTAGACAATTAATTTGGGCTCATTCGAGACCCAGGCTAAGGTTAGAAAAACGAATGCGTGCTAAAGCAGGTCTAGTCCTACCAGATATGTATCTGTATTACCTGGCAGCCCAACTGGGGCATCTAGTCACTTGGATAGAGAATGCTCACCATAAAACCCTCTATTCTCTTTGGGTGCAATTAACTGGGTTTGATCTAAACCCGATAAGCTGGTTCATGGGTAAGCCCTTGAATAACCATAATCAGGTACTGAGATTGCCCTTATTTCAGTTACTGAGTAAGACTTGGCAGCTGGCTAATAAAGCAATAATGTCTACAGTTGCAGACCCACTCACGCCACTTTGGAATAATCAGGACTACCCAGCTTTAGCCAAACTAGGTCCTATGCCTCAGTGGGTACAGAGTGGGTACAGTGTGGTATCATTACTCTTGGGGATGTGTGGCATGATGGAAAGCCAATTTCCTTTGCGGAGTTACGAGATCGCCACCACCTACCGCAGAACCAGTGGCTAAATTTTTATAGGCTCAGTCGTGCCCTTAAAGTAGCTCACAAACAACGTAATATCACACGCTCATCCCACCCATTCCTGTCATACATAAATAGGGGACACACCAAAGGTTTAGTTAGTATGCTGTATGCTAGATTACAGCAGAGTGTCCACAGTAGTACTCTCCAGGACCTATGTCATAAAAGAGAAACGGATGTGGGCAATATCTTGGAGGAAGAATGGCAGGAAGTTCAAGAATCTTCTCTTTTGGTATCCCCCAACTATAGGTTACGTACCATCCAATTGTATATCATACATAGAGCATATTACACCCCTGCCAGACTTCACCTCATTAATGCCGACACCCCCGATCTTTGTACCAGATGTACCTTAGAAAAAGGCTCTTTTATACATATGATGTGGAGTTGCAGCAAGATCACTTTGTACTGGGGATCCAATTTAGATACCTTGAACGCTATTATGCAAATTAAAATGAATAGGTCACCGAAAGTGCATATTAAGTATATTGCAGAACCTCAAACTAAATCAGTATCAAGTTCTCCTCTTGCAAGAGGCATTGTTACTGGCTAAACAGCTTATAACTCAGAACTGGAGGAATATTGCCCCTTCCACCCTTGCTAACTGAAACAAAGCATGCGGGATATATGCAACCTTGAACAACTGGTATATATAAAAAGGGGGGTCCCTACTAAATTTCATAAAATTTGGGGTCCTTGGTTGGATGTATTCCCCCTTCCACATATGCGCCCGATAGTTGGGCAATAAAGACCAGGAAAGCATGTTATTACCAAGTTTGTGATATATTACACTCTTTTTTTTTTTTTGACATATTTGTATAACTCCGACTCATATTGCGTAATCATAAGTATTGATATGCAATGTACAGTTCAACATCCTTGTACTAAATTAATCTGTGATCTCTGTAACCTATCAACAAGCTGAAGAGTGATATGTTTGTTTTTCAGATGTGACAACTTTTCAATAAACTACCTGAGTTTAAAAAAAAAAAAAAAAAAAAAGAAATTAACATTTTATTTGGAATTGCTTTGTAAACCCCCAAATTTGTGTACTCTCATATTCTGTGTTAGAGGTTTCAAATTTAAAGGACAAGGAAAGTCTAAAATAGAATAAGGCTAGAAATGCTGTATTTTGTATACTAAACATAAGCATGAACTTACTGCACCACAAAGCCTCATCAAACAAATGATTTATGCTTTCAAAGTTGGCTACAGGGGGCTGTCATCTTGTAACTTTGTTAAACATCTTTGCCTGACCCTAACCCTGCACATGCTCAGTGTGGTCTGGGCTGCTTAGGGATCATCATAAACTAAGATGCTTGAGTTCGGCATGGCTGGGAAGAAAGGCGGGGGCTCCCCCTGCTGTTCATAAGTATGATTGTTTCCCTGCTCAGCAGTTAGGGACCATCTGACAATTCCTATCCACAGCAGTAAATGAAGGGAGAATTTCACGGCATACAGTCAGGTTTCTTATAAAAACGGTACACATTTTTTAATTAAAGTATATTGGAGTTTCTTTTTCATTAAAGAAAGTAAAAATGGGGTTTTTTTTTGCCTTTACTAAAACAAAAAAATTTGATTTAATTAGATTAGTCTACTGAATTTGTTATTTACATGTCCACCTGACTTTTTCCATGTAGTCTCAATGCACACTCTAGTGATGCGATTTAGAATTGAATAGTGTTCTATACAGATAGATGTTGACTATGTAATTAAGTGGCCAACAATGAGAATTTTGACATAATACCTGGGGTTTACTAAATCTTTACACTGTAAATAAGTGAATTAGGGGCTAGTTATTCAGGTCTGTAATTATTCACTTATTCATAAAGAACAGCAATTAATGGAGGGAGCTCCCTTTACAAAATTTCACAAAGGGTGCAAGAGGAAAGGCTCTTATCAAACAGAGCCAGAAAATACTCCAAACTACAAAAAGTTACTCTGCACACCACATCATTAAAACAGACACTTAGAGGAACATTTATCAAGGGTCAAATGTATGTGAGTTTTTTTTGTAACTCACATGA
Organism: Xenopus laevis; assembly: GCF_017654675.1. Taxonomy (NCBI): domain Eukaryota; kingdom Metazoa; phylum Chordata; class Amphibia; order Anura; family Pipidae; genus Xenopus; species Xenopus laevis. Next base: position 39,751,613 of record NC_054380.1, read on the forward strand.
ATTCGATTTAATTTGAAATTTGAATATTCAACTAATTATTAAAACTAATATGTTAAACTCAGACTAATTTTACTGACTTGAAAACTCGAATCGAATTTGACCGAACTCGAAAAAAAACGTGATTGTCAGGAAGGCTACAAACAACTCCAAATTGATCCCTGGCCTCTCCCATTGGCTTATACAGTAATTCAGCAAGTTTTAGGTTGCGAATAGTCAAATTTTAATTATTAAAGGGCAAGTGTATTTATAAATCTGCCCCTTAAAGGAACAGTTCAGTGTGAAAATAAAAAATGTGTAAATAGATAGGCTGTGCAAAATAAAAAATGTTTCTAATATAGTTAGTTAGCCAAAAATGTAATGTATAAAGGCTGGAGTGACTGGATGTCTTAACATAATAGAACAGAACACTAGTCAGCAACTTGAAGGGAGGCCACATGGTACATATCTGTTCATTAAGTCTGCAATTGATCCTCAGCATTCAGCTCAGATTCAAAAGCAACAGATATGACCCATGTGGACCCCCCTCAAGTCTCTGCCTGGTAACCAGGGTAACCAGTCAATGTAAACCAATAGAGCTGAAAAGCAGGAAGTAGTCTTCTGGCTATTATGTTACACACCCAGTCACTCCAGCCATTATACATTACATTTTTGGCTAACTAAATATATTAGAAACATTTTTTATTTTGCACAGCCTATCTATTTACCCAGTTTTTATTTTTATATTGATCAATTCCTTTAAGGTATAGAAATAAGTGGTTTAATAAAGCATATCATTACAACAGTGTATAATTGCAGTAACATATAACTTGCATACCAAACCTAGTGTCCCCAAAAAAAAAAAAAACCAGCACTTGCAAGGCAGATAAGTTGGTGTACCCCAACATTTTGGACACTTTGTACTTTATTTGCCTATTCATATACAGAGTAGCTGCACATTAAGCAGCAAAGATTGCTACATTTAGCTGGAGAGTGAGTAAACTGATGTAAATCATGAACTGTGAGTCCTGCCTTTAGAGAAACACGTTCAGGCATACATGGAATCATTTACTACAGACATGCAAAGCACTTTGAATACAACTGGGGCTCATTTATCAACACTGGGCAAATTTGCCCATGGGCAGTTACCCATAGTTACCAATCCGTAAATAGCTTTTAAAGCCAGCTGCAAGTAGAACAATGAATGCAGCAATTTGATTGGTTGCCATGGATTACTGCCCATGGGCAGAATGCCCAGTGTTGATAAATGACCCCCAGATGGAAAATAAGAGGAATCCAAAGTGGAGGGTTCATCAGTACAAGAGATTGGCAGGTGTACTGTCAAATAGCTAGCCTGCAGAACTAATGATAAATAAACTGTTTCTAACAATGCAACCGTTATACTGAAATAGGTGAATGTAAATCTAATTTAGAAATATTTTCTTATTAAATTTTCATACACTACCATTGCATTTTTATTGGTGACAATGTTTTGCTTTATTGACTTTTAAACAAATACACTTTCAATGAAATGACATGCTGACCGAATGTAGTTAACTCGCCTGTTTTGATGTTCAGAGGGATTGGTTCAACAATGCCATCACCTGGTGAAAGAAAGAACAACATGTATGCTGTAAAAAGATTATGATGCAGTACCAGATCCAAAAAGTAAATCCCAAAAATATTACACACGTTAACAATACGTCACTAAACTATGTACAACATGTAATGCTATATACAGGTATGGGACTTGTTATCCAGAATGCTCAGGACCTGGAGTTTTCTGGATAATAGATCTTTCCATAAGCTGGATCTTCATACCTTTAGTCTACTAGAAAATCATGTAAACATGAAAAAGGAAATCATTTTTAAAAAATTTGGACTATTTGATAATAATGGAGTCCATGGGAGATGGCCTTTCAGTAATATGCTTACTTGATAACGGGTTTTCCAATAACAGATCCCATACTTGTATATATGCTGATAAAACCAACATCACAGTTTCTATTATGATCAAGAATGCATGGATTTTTTATTTCTACATAATAAGCAAATTACTAAACACATTAGCAAGTGACAGACACATTTAACATGTAGAGCAGTTCAAAAGTTCTGGCTACTTCTTGAGCTTCTACCAAAGTTAATGCTGTTTCTACATCACCATTTAAAAGGGTTGCTCAAATTTTAATTAATTATTAGTATGATTCAGAGCGCTCAGCAGCTATCTGGATGCTGGGGTCCAAATTACCATCAGTAGTTTAAACGGAAGCTAAATAGAAAAGAAGGATGACTGACCAGAAAGATAAGTGAGAACATGTAAAAAAATTACTGTGGATTTTGGGTGGGGCATTTAGCTTTATTTTTGATTGCAAGCTCTTTTGCCAGGAACCTCTCCACCCATGTATTAATTATTGGTTGCTTTGCATATAAATGTGTATGTTAAGGGAATTTTTGTACCGCACCACGGAATATATTAATGTCGTAGAAATATATGCTATTAATAATTCTAGATTGTCCTTTATGACAATTACAATTTTCACACTCACCAAGGCTGTTATTTTCATGTAAGATCACAGGTAACTTCCTATATCCTCATATTTTGCAACTGGGGGTACTTTATTTATTATAATACACAAATTCAGTGAGTCATGTGACAGAAATGACATCAGAACTCACCGTTTATAACTGATGACATAAGAACTCACCATTTATAAGGATTATAATAATCTAATTTACAAGATATTCATAGCGTTTGTGTGTTACATAAACTATATTAGAGCTTCTGAAGGAAACACACCAGTTTTACCAGTGTAAGGCAACAAGGCATGATATTGTCATGTGTAATTATTATTAGTTATTATATTAGTTACTAATAATAGTAACTTTATAGATAGAAAAAAAAAAAAGGTTTACTTATTCTTTAAAAAACACTTTCTTTTTTTGTGTTACTGTTCCTTTAAAGAGAAAACTAATGAAAATGCCAGACTTTGGCGCTTTCTGGAGAACATATCTCGAACTTGTATATATTTAACTGATATTTTTTAAGCAGTGAATTATTTTTTTTCTACTTTTAAATAATGTAACAATTATGCAAAACTGCATGTGGGATATGGTTAGGACATAATTATCTACAGCATAAGCAGCATAATTGTGACAACTGTGTGACAAGAATTGATTTTTAAACTGCCTCAGCAACCCAAGTGAAGTGCTGCAGAATGTTGCAGTTGGAGGCATACAATGTAAAGCTGCAATGATTTGAAGCAAAAATTCTTCCTTGCTGATCATTAACTGCAGGGTTGCCAAGTTGTGGTTTTCCAGCCAAATTGGGCTAATAATTTTAAGCCCAGGCAGGTTTTGAAAGAACACACAAGCCAATGTACAGATTTGAGATACTTTTTGGGCCCTTGGCTGGTATGTACTTTGGAAACCAGTGAAAGTTTTTTTCTTGCCCTAATTTGCCAAGCCTGCGTTTCCTAGTGCATGATGGGTAATGTAGTTTTTGTTTTACAATTTGCTGACTGCCAAGTTACTGTAAGACTACAATACCCAGCATGCAATGGGACTGATTTGTGTAGAAGTCGGGAGTTACCAGATTTTGGGATCTGTACCGCATTCTCCTGTCACTCTTAAGCATTCACACATTTTCTGGTGACTTTCCTCAATTTCAGACAATTTTGGGTCAAAAATCTGCTGGCCACCAAAATGTCTAGGAGTTTGACCTTTTTTACCAATATTTATTGCAATTGTATATGTATTAGGGCCTTACGAAGCTCCTATACCTCCTGGGGCCCCCTCTGTAGTTACAACCCTGGTGATGGGTAAACCTGTTCCATTTTGCTTTATGGAAAAATATGCAAAACAGTGAAAGTTTGAAAAAGTCATATTTTTTACATACATTTATTTATTTATTTTTTCTCTGCACATATTGTGCTATTTTCGGCTACTTTTGAGGTGCCTCTTGGCTAGTTTTGGGCCGGTTTTGTAGCGGACTTTGGCTGGTTTTGAAAATCAGACCTGGCAACCCTGATTAACTGTCACATAACCACTTATGATGAAAGGGTAACATCTAATATTACTACACTAACAATAGAAATACATATAGATGCACAGATAATATTTTACCATATCTTTTTTACCAAGTGCTTGGCCCTTTTTATAGCCCATTTTTTGAAGTAAGGCAAAGCTCATGTTTTAGTTTCCCAGAGCCTCATTAAGCTTTGTAACTCTTTGTTCTTTTTCCACCTCTTTCATTTTTCGTTGCTTCTATTTTATGTTTGCTTCCTTATGTTTTTCCACTTTTTCATAGCAGTCTTTCACCCTCCTTGGCATAGGCATGCCTGGCCTGACATCCTGTCTAAAAGCAAAAAGATAAATGGCAAAAAAATAATTATAGTGTATACATACATACAACTGTTCACAATTATAATTTCTTATGATGAAACAGAGCATTACAAATGGGCCTCTATAAAATATACAGAAAGTTATGTTAATAAAAAGGAGTATATTTCTGTAAAGTTATATCTGAAGTAATGCAGTCTTTACACTCACCGGCGCATCTTCAAGAGATAACATAATTACAAGACAGCCTAGCCTAAGGAGGAGTATTTGAATGTGTTGTGCCACCCACCTGCAAGTGAGGAATCGTATGGCTGATAATCATTTATTTGGCAACACTAGCAACAATATGGCTTATAGTTAAAAATAAAATTATAATAAATTATAGTTACAAGAACATCAAGGGGGTTATTTACTAAACTCCGCATGCAAAAATCACTAAAAATTTGTGATTTTTTAATATAAAATCAGACTTTTAAAAAATCACAAATTTTTCAGAATTTATTAAACCCTGAGGATGGAAAAGTCCGAATCTGAAAATCCGGCATCTCAGACCTGTCGAGGTTGCATACAAGTCAATGGGAGAAGTCCCAATGATTTTTTGAAGTGCACTGGGTTTTGTGCAATACCCAGAAGTTTTTGGGTGAAAATTCCAAAAATAAATCGTGAAAATCGGACGAAAAAAATCGTGAAAATCTGATTTTTTTTCCCCCGCAAAGCTAATTTTCGGAAAAATGTAATAATAAATAAGGGTAAAAAACCCGAGCGGATTTGATCTGAGTTTGTAGCAGAAAAGATTGAGATAAATTTGGACTTTGATAAATAACCCCCCTAGTGTTTGCTCCAAATATTACTCTAAATGACCTTGGGTTGCTCTTCCAAGAATATCTAGGAGAGCTATTAGTAATTACACCCAAATCTAGCCCTTTGTGGCCTCAGGCCAGTCCTTTCCTAGTGAGGTTTAGGAACCACTCGTAAATGGTAATTCAAAAAGATGTCACAAAGCTTAAAAGTCCTAGTTACTAGTTACCCGCAGTGACTATTCAGCAAGTAGCATTTGCTGGATAAAACCAAACAGGGTCTGTGGCTATGCGAGTACCTGTAGTGTTTTGTATGTATTCTATACATAGGGGCAGATTTATCAAGGGTCGAATTTCGAAATATCGAATTAGAACTTTTTTCACGAATTTGGCCATCGAACGATCAAAGTAAAATCGTTCGATCGAACAATTAAATCGTACCATCGAACGATTTTACTTCGACTTCAAAAAACTTGCTGTAGAAGGTTCCCATAGGCTAACATAGCACTTCGGCAGGTTTAATTTGGCGAAGTATTGAAGTTGAAGTTTTTTAAAGAGCCAGTACTTCGATTATGGAATATTCAAACTATTTTACTTCAAATCAAATTCGAAGTAAATTTGAAGTCGATTGTCTAAGTATACAAACAATTACTTCGAATTTTTTTACGTTGAAAATTCCCTCGAATTCACTTTGACTCTTGATAAATCTGCCCCATAATGTAAGGTTTATATATATATATATATATATATATAACCATTTACTGTACAGCTAGGGTTGCCACCTGGCCGGTATTTTACCGGCCTGGCCGGTAAAAATGTTGCATGATTGCAATGTAAAGTATAAGGAAAAACCATAAAAACATAGGAAGGCCGGTATTTTTTTCTAGAAAAGGCGGCAACCCTATGTACAGCACTGTGGAATATGGTGACACACAATAAGTGTTAATAATAATAATTACAAAATGTACAGAAAGAAGTGTCCTGCATGAAGAAACTCCATCTTTTGCTGTACTTCAATTACCAGCATTCCACAGAGAGCTGTCAGCAACACCTGGAAGGCTGCAAGATGGACTTCTCTTATTTATAGCCACCGAATATGAGTACTAATTGTAAAGGGGCCCCTCTAACACTCATGGACGGGGAGCTCTATCTACTACCCTACAATAATACCAATCCCTGAGGTTTATCATGGGAAAATAAGGGCATTGTATAAAGAATAATGATGATTGTATAAAGTTAATAAACGCATCAGACATATAGTCTTCTTCTTCTTCTTCTTCTTCTTCTTCTTCTTCTTCTTCTTCTTCTTCTTCTTCTTCTTCTTCTTCTTCTTCTTCTTCTTCTTCTTCTTCCATGGCAGCGCGCATTTGCTACCCAGCTATAAATAATTCCCAAAGGCTTCAAATATAATTCTACCCCAGCACACAGGAAGTCGCACGGTCACTTATCCATGCTGCACAGGGAGCAACCAAACACAAAGACTCCGCTACACGCTCTTCCTGTCACATCCTTCGTCATCTGTAAGACGTCACATAGCCACCAATTACAAACCAAGCGATTTCCTTATAGGATAATGCTAGATGCCGCCATTTTTCTTACGGGCAAATCCATCCTGGACCGGGATCATTCAAATTAACGTAGTTTTAGATCCATTTGCCGCCATTAGTATTGGTTATCATTTTAAAATCCGATTCGTTCCTTATTATTCAATTTTCATATCGGCATTTTTTAAGTGTCACATTCTTATCGTTCGTAGCGTTCTGATCATATGAACCAATAGGCGAACGCCATTCCTTCGGGCGCTCGACGTCTTCCTATTGGCGGCCGCCAAACCCATCTTTTCTTTTGATTGGTTGACTTGTTTTGACGCCAAATTCAAAGTGTTAAAGAGTTGTCCAAGTTGCGGCTGGCGCCATTCCTTGACAAGTTTAGATTGTGGGTGTTTTTAACAGGCTAGGGGGAATAACGAAAGCGGGAGCTATGCGAGAGGGGTGTTATGGAAAAATCAGATCGCTTTTAAACACCGTATTCTTTTTTTAATTTTTTTGGTAAATGATCTTGAGAAGTGGGCGCTTCGGAAAAGCGTGATATTTTATCCAGAATACAGGTTTCAGCCTATCGGTGAGTAACTATACGTGGGAGCACTTTCCTCGTTGCTATTCATGCTGCAGACTAGAGTGGATTTATGTCCATCCTTAATACATCTATCTATATATAGAGAGAGAGAGAGAGAGAGAGAGAGAGAGAGAGAGAGAGAGAGAGAGAGAGAGCGCAGCTGTGGGCTAAACAATGCAGTGGGCGCTAAGTATCGCTATATCTGCGGATACGAGGGAACATGAGTGTTGGCGGGCCGCTAATATTTGCACTCTGTTGCCTTTTATATCAGAGTCCCCTGGAATATTTGCAATATCTTACATATTTATCCATCCTGTCCTGAATCAGATTCACTATAAATTCTTCAATATGACTGTGCCCGTAGTGTGAGCAGAGAGGTAAAGCTATTGTGTCATTTGACCAGAACTGAGTTCTATCTATTCCCTCTGCTGATATTTCATCATTCTGCGCCCCCCACCCGCCAAAAGCGTCTCCTTCCACCATATTGGACGGGGGGGGGGTCTCTGTTTATACACTTTACCTCTTCATTGCTTTGGAAAAGATCTATATAACGATTAAAAATAACAATAGTTTTTTTAAAACCCGCTGCTGCCGTAATATCTGCGACTGATTTGGTTTCATAAAGGTTTTGCTTGAGTGTCACAGAGGAAAATGGCGCTGGAGGGAAGGGGGGGGTGCGCTCACTTTTTGGCTTCTGATAAGGCAGGAATGTGTGTGTGTAACACTAGTCTGGCAAGATATATTGCTTTAACCCATAACACACATATATTGATTTCAGTGCTGATGCCAAAGGAGTCCTTCAGCCTGTTCAGAGATGGGATTTATTGTATATATGAGGTGGTTAGGGGTCTATTTGGTCAAATACACATTTATAAGGCAGGGTCTGTTTTGTAGACACAAATGTAGTTGGAAAGGTTTTGTGCTTTCTCCCATGCACAAGCAGTGTCGGACTGGGATGCCAGGGGCCCACCAAAAATATCTTAGACTGAGGGCCCCCACCCCATTCCTCCTCCTCACTAAACTTTTTTTTTTTTTTTCATTCTCTACATACTATTCTCTATTCTTCCATTGTTAAGCTCTGCCATAAATAAATAAATAAATAAATAGAGAACAGCCATGAAATAGGCTAAATGGTTAGTCAAGAGGCCCACTGACACCTGGGCCCACTGAGAGTTTTCCCTTTATCCCAGTGGGCCAGTCCAACACTGTACACAAGCCAAACAATAGCACAATAAGAAAAGAGCTTGCTGCGCAACAAAAATATTTTACAACATCTGGTAGAGGGTGTTAAACCTTGAAAAGCAGCGGGTGTAATATACATGAGCAGTCTGGGGGGCACAAGTAATTCTCATTTATTGATATAGTGTCAGTAAGTTACACGGAGCTTTACATTAGTTTCTAACAAACAGGAGTTTTAGAATAATGTAACAAAATAGGTGTGTGCCCCCTTCCCCATCAAATACTGGTCTGTCCAATGATCCAACATGTGGTTTCAATATTGCACCACCATCTGGTTAGATCTACATTTTTTTTTTTTTACTTTTTGGGTTCCTTATTTAACCTCTACATGCTTTCTTAATTATTAAAATAATTCGGAATTAATATTATTTTGTAATGATTTTTATGATGTATTGTTTATTTCTAAATTACACTGTTTACACTGCAAATAATTCACTCTACCATCTAAAATGTAATTCCTGAACCAGCAAGTGTTTTTTTTTTTGTTTTTTGTAATATTGGTGTGTAGGCAGCCATCTCAGGTCATTTTGCCTGGTCATGTGCTTTCAGAAAGAGCCAGCACTTTAGGATGGAATTGCTTTCTGACAGGCTGTTTCTCCTACTCAATGTAACTGAATGTGACGCAGTGGGACTTGACTTTTACAATGGAGTGCTGTTCTTAAGTCTACCAGGCAGCTGTTACTTCTATTAGGGAGCTGCTATCTCATTACCTTCCCATTGTTCTGTTGTTGGGCTGCTGGGGGGGGAGTGAAATCACTCCAACTTGCAGTAAAGAGTGACTGAAGTTTATCAGAGCACAAGTTGCATGTCAGATTTAAAAAAAAAAAAAAAAATCCTTTCAATCTCCCCTTTCTCATCTGGTGTTTTCCCTCTCTGATCCCAAATTTACGAACGCTAAATTTTAATTCTCTTTCCCTGAGTGGTTATCGTGTACAACCAACTCTGCTTCCTCTGTCCCGTCTTTTGCTGTTTCTACCTCTGCTCACAATTATCACTCTTTTTATTCTGTTTTTCATTTCTCCTTTTATTTTGCTTCTCTCGTCCACTCATTTGAAACTGCTTGAATGCAATTTATTTTTAGCACTATGCATAATTTTACAAATGTAACATTATTCTTTCACTGAGAGGTGGATGTGAAAATATGAACTACTGTACTCTGATCTAAGCTTTCTCACTATAATGCATTTCTTATTTTTCTACAGGGTCCTGACCTACCTATCAATATGATGTGCGGATTTGCAAGTAACCAGTCTCCAAAAAAGCTATCTTCAAAAAAATCAAGTGCAACTAATGTTCACTTAGAAATTAGTCCAGTGAAGCATCACCCTCCATGCAAAGTCTATGAAAATGTGCAAGGCTCCTGCTTGGATAGTGCAATCTGCACAACAGTTGCAAAGTGTGCAGACCTTACAGATGATCTGCCTGTACACAACAAGGAGAATCTTTTGCATAGACTTAATGATTTAGAAACAAACAGTTATGAAGAATATAGTGCATTGCAAGATAGTGGTTATTCGTCAATACTGCAAAATGACTCTCCATGTCAAGATGAAACAGACCGGAAAGTTTCAGATATTCAAGTACGTGAAACACCAAAGAATTTCATGTCATACCAAAGACCCTTCCATACTTTATCTAAAATAAATTTGCCGATCCTTCGTTTTGAAGAAGCTGTTTGTTCTACGCTGAAGAAAATGAGAAAAACAAACAAAAAAATTGACTGGAATGCTGTTGATGTCGTTTGTGGTGGAAACTATGGACTTGAGCATCTGATTGGCAAAAGTATGGGACTGGAAAGATTCGATATACTTGCAGAACTTTTCCATCGAGATTTCAAGCATTTGCTGACTAAAATTTTAAGGCACCTTAGTGCAATGGATTTAATAAAGTGAGTATTGACTTTTTTTTCATTTTACAATCGTGCTATAGTGTAAAATAAGGGCTATTTGCTCCTTAATAGAGATACGAGGGGAATTTGTACAGAATTTGCAGAAATTGTACTTTACTAAAAATATATCATCTAAGATGGAATGGCGTTGAAAAAGTATGTCTTAAACTACCTATTTATGCTTGTGTGTAAAGTATAATTTTCTTGACCTCTGCTGTCACGGTGCCTTTAAATTGCTAGCCAATCTCGGTTTTTCTAAATTAGTAAACGTTTGCTTTCTTTTTCTTAACAGTGTCATCAGTGTGAGCACAACATGGAGAAAACTGCTGCAGAAAGATAACTGGGCCTACAATGCTTATAAATTAGGATGCAAGGAGCTTTGTGTAAGTTTTATTTAGTTATTTTTAAAAAAGCTTATTTGGTGATGTCACTGGTAGCTTGGAAATTCCCATGACTCTTGTGAGTTGTTCTAGATGTGTTGAAATTCAAAAAAAAAAAAAAAAAAGCAATACAGACTCGTCCCTGTTGCTGGAGTTAGAGGGACTGTTGCGAGTCATTGTGTTTCAGCTCATGCAGGGCTCCTTCAACCACAATAATTTAAAACCATTAAAGTAAATTTTGTAGACGTACTGTACTGTAAAGTAAAAACCACAGTTAATTATCATTTAAAAAAAAAAACGGCTGCTGTGTAATTGACGCCTAACGTTTTTCGGGAACACCCCATAATCTAAATCATGATTAAGGGGTGTTCCTGAAAACGCATTGGGCATCCATTGTATAGCAGACACTTGTTTTTTAATGATACAATACATTTTTTTTTATTTGAGGGGACAGTGTGTCTGCAAACATTTTTCTTTGTTTGTTTTGGGTTCTAAGTGTTTCCTTGATGATTACGGGAATTGTGGTCATTTTTATGCTTGGCAACCAATGGATTGGGCTAATGAGGTGCCCACAGATGGGTCATTTGCTGACCATTCTTCTCTTGGCTGCCTATAATTCATTTAGCAACTGACACTTGCTAGTATCTGTCACAAATACCACAATTTACTGGGTTGCTTATAGCCGGCCAAAGACGCAAAGATAGTCGTACGAATCGAAGGTTTGTACAATTTTTAGTCTCTGGCATTTTCATACCGTGGAAATGGGTTGTTTTGTTTATCATAGAGATTAGAAGATTTGTTGGCTAATGACAATTCTACAGGATAGCGTAATTGTCTGTCGAAACAGCCGCCCTCACATAGGCATGTATATAGATGGTTTGGTAAAATTAACAAAACTGCCTGATGAAACTTGAACATATATGGCCAGCTTTACTTTTAATCTTTGACTTACACTTCCTCTCTACCATTTGGCTTCTTTTATAAACATTCTTCTTTAAAAATATAAGCTCAGTAATGTGCTTCAGATTTCTATTGTTAAATTACATGAATGAATGTCTGCTCTTAATGCTTTGAAATATGTTCATTGCAGGAATACATTACTTATTTGAACTATAGGTAGACTATTTCTGCAACTGAATTCTGGCTAGCCTAATGTGATGCCAATGACCTGACTGTAAAACTTATTATTTAATAGGAAAAGAGAGCCAAAGTATCCAGCCACACTGCAACCCGTGATGAGTCTCTCTGCCGTGTGCCTTTAGCATCTGTTCAAAAAGTAGCAGCGTCCTCTCTCTGCACATCAAAAAAACAGAGCAAGAATAAAAATGGAGGCCTGTCTTGTAACAGACTTGCAGAATTTATTGAGGTGAGTACGGTCATTGCTAGAATTTTTTTTTTTTTCATCAGTTTCAGTATACCAAATTTAAAATGATCTATAAATGCAAACTTCTATGCCAGTAAAGAAAACATGACTTGATTTTTGCCATCCTATGCTGTGGTACCAGATATATATCTGAGGTTTGTTGAAGCAATACTGACACGTTCCTATAAAAATCATAGGAACTTCTCAGTATCCGGTAAATGCTGCACCCTTAATTGTTCCCCCTCAAAGCTGCCCTCAGTCCCCGCAAACCTGCATTTGCCGACCCTCAGACACTGCTAAGACATTCTGAGCCGTTTCAGTGATGCTGGGCTGGGGGCAGATCGATCTTTTCATAGGCTGATTACAAATGAAAACAGGAATTCAGCCTATGGAAGGTTTGCTCTGCCCCCAGCCTAGTTTCACTAAAGCAACCTGGAAGATCTGTTAGTGGTGTCGGCAGGTTGGCAGCATACAGGTTCACAGGCTGCTTTTCGGTGGAACGATCACAGGTGCAGCGCATTTACTTTATACTGACGTTCCTATGATTTTAATAGGAACATGTCAGTATCGCTTTAAAGCTAGAGATGCACCCTATCCTCTTAAAGGAATATTTTGGTAACCATGGCACTCTTGATCAAAGTCCTGAGCAAAGTGGTGAGATTTCACAGAACCCTGGATTTGGTTTACCCTTTACAAAGTAAAGTGGCCTTATGGATCTCATTGTTGGCATGAGTAGGGTTGAAGATGGTCCTGTACCTTCATGTGTCCTATATCTCGTCTGAACCTCAGGTTACCCAAGAAATAGGGGTTTGTTAAATATAACAATAAATTCTATCATAATTCAATATAATATTTAAGTAATATTTTTCATGAAACAGAATGCTAACAATGCTTCTATGGATGTAGATCATAATGGGAGAACATCACTAAAAGTAGACCTCTCATTAGTAAAGTATGGGCCCTCCTGTCCTAGACTCTTAACTACATTCCTTGCTTATTTATTTTTTTATTTTTCTTTCCCAGGTTGCTCAAACTTTAAAGAATGACCAAAGCCTTAAGGTTTGTGTAGACTGTGGCTCCCCAGCTAAACATGACCCTTGCCTTCATCGAGCCATCTGCACAAGAGAGAGCTGTAAATTGGACTTTTGCACCCGTTGCTCTTGTAAATATCACTTTTCAAAAAGCTGCCTGATGAGTAAGCCAGGGAGTTATCGAATTCCTTCAGAGCCATTGCCCGGGAGCAAAAAAAGCAAACAGAATTTACGGAGGTTATAGTTTAAAATTAATTTAAATCCTGTTTTGGGTATATTCAAAAGTGTCTATACGTATTTTAATATATGTGTATGTGTGTGTGTGTGCGCCATCATCTACGTTTTAGTATTTTAATGGAGCATTTGTTTTATTAATTTTCTTACTCTTAATGTTAAAATAGGAGTCTTGTTTAAAAATCAAATTGTTTCTTCGTAGGTACAATATATTTTATATTTCCAAACAAGATTTGGCATTTATCATGTATATCTATATGAAATATATATATATATATATATATATATATATATATATATATATTTATATTTGATCTCTTATAAGGGATCACTGCTTTTCTAATTGGGGAAAAATGTATTTTCTAAATACTGTATATATTTGCATTTTTGCGCAAAGTTTTGTAAATATGTTCATTTATATGTGCTCTATGGTTCGCTCTGTGTGCAGTATATTTTTCTGTGCTAAATAAATTATTGCAATTTCATAGCTGTAATGGACTCTTTCCTTGACTCATTTTAAAGATCTGTGTTCTCTCAATATAAAGTTTATGTATGTGGTTAGTATCATGCGTTTTATAGCAGTACTGGTGGGAATGTGTACCTTTTGCTGCTACAGATTTTAGAATCTACAATCCAGTCTATAGCAAAACAGTATAGAACTGCTATGTAAGAAGAATTTGCTAGTGCTAATAAACTAGGGCTTCAATAGGCTTTAAAAAAAAAAAAAAAAAATTCACAGATGGCTCTAAAAGAAACATTTGCTGTCCAATCCTTTATTCTCCCATTTTCAACTTAACAGGAGGATGAAAAGTCTCCACTGTCTGAGCTAAGTGGCTGGAGTTGCCACATAGGAAACCATGGGGCAATAGCATGGTGTGTTGAGGGGAACTAAAGTCTAAAATAGAATAATGCTAGAAATGCTGTACTAAACATGAACTGCACCAGAAGCCTAATAAAACGATTTCAAAGTTGGCCACAGGGGGTCATTATCTTGTAACTGTTAACATCTTTGAAAGACCAAGACTGTGCACATGCTCAGTGTGGTCTGGGCTGCTTAGGGATCATCATCAAATTA